>NC_064303.1:58820119-59120147 GCF_023373825.1 Bactrocera dorsalis
AGTTTTCTTTCATACAAAATGATATGCATTTCTGAATATCACTAAGAAGTATAACTTCATCCGCGCGTAGGGACTCCACGCACCTTTTTTTAATTTCTGCTCGATTTTCACAGCAGAAGCCGTGGCAATATTCAAGGCGATGCTTTATTCCGTACGAAATAAAGGAAAATTTATAATTTGCTCTGACAGTATGTCATGTTTTCAAGCTATTAAGGGATGTAACCAAACCAACCCCGTTATTGAAAAAATTCGAGACATCCTTATTTCACACCCCCAGAATATCAAAATCATGTGGGTCACCGGTCACGCTGATATAAAGGGCAACACGATTGCCGATAAGATCGCTGAAGATATGGTTCTTACACCTACCATAACTTCCAACGTTCTTTTTAAAAGGGATATCTACTGGATTATAGATAATGAGAGGCAAAAAAAATTGCTATCCGAGTGGAGCCGATATAGCCATCACTACTCCTCAATCAATCCCCGCCGTACAAAGCCCTGCTTCTCTCTGACCATGGCGACAAATTACATTACTCCATATACCCGTCTCCGACTTGGCCACACGATCATTACATCCTCTCATTTGCTTCAAGGCGCTGCTCCTAGTTGCTGCCCGTTCTGCAACTTTTCACTTAGCATTAACCACCTCTTGGATTGCTGCCCGAAACTTGACGCCCAAAGACTACACTACTTCAATGATATTAATCCTACACAGCTGTTAAAAACCCCGACTGACAATAATATTAGCAAGATACATAACTTCCTCAGAGAGACCGACCTACTCCGACGCATTTGAAACTGCCCTAGTCAACATGCCAGCCGAAAGCCTCCGATGCTAGCGCTGCGTTATCTTTATTTTATGTAATAATTTATTGTTATGTAAACTTTTATAAATAAATAAATAAAACGGAGCAACCGATTGACATGATTTTCATTTTTTCTATATTCAATAAAATAGGACAGATATATGAACTACGCGGAGAGAAATATAGAACCGAGTTTGAGCAATCTTTTAATTCATATTAGTTGATGTCCACAAGTGGTTGTTGAGAGTCGATAGCTCATGTAGTCGTTGTCTAAGAGGCCTCCTAGCTAAATAAAATTACAAATAACCCCCTAGGCCTCTACACAACGCCCCATTTTCTTTCTCGGTCTCTTACCGCCCCCCCTTGACACCTTTAGCGTCCACAAGTGGGCGTTATCGCCCACTTTGGGAAACACTGGTTTATAATTATACTAGCTGACCCCGCAGCCGTTGTCCTGCGTGAAATTATGTGTTTTCAAATGAAAAGACAGAAATTCATATATTATTAATAATCATTTATTTGCTATTTGTCTACGTTTTTCTTCAATGTAACGCAGCTTGATAAACAAAATTTTTTGGTTTCTGTTCCGGTGCGTAAATGTACAGAGAAGATGGTTTTCCAACTCTTGAGCACGCCACGTATATCTGACCGTGTGAAAAACATAGCATTTCCAAATGTATGCCACCCACTATGCGACTATTCTGTTGATCGTCATTTTAAATTCAATTTTCACTGGAAACGGAATACTTTTGAACTGAAATGACAAATCGTTAGAACTCAAAAGAAATCCGTAGAATCAAGCATTCTGCCCCTTATATTTGATAGGTTCGTCACAATCAAATTGCGATGATGCGGTGGCATACCAGGCCTCTAAAAAGAATTTAGAAATTCCACTGGTAATTCACGGTGTCGTCTTCATTGTCAGACGATCGATCGATTTGTATGACCGCAAGTCTCCTGGAATTCGACTTTGAATTTTCCAGTTTAAGTCAAAAACATAGGTATTTGTGGCAGCTAAGATTGCTCGTACACTCAAGGAATCGTACTTACGACAGTAATGATGTAAGGCAGGTCGCCTCCAAGCTGGTGCATCCTGGGTAACGCTAAATGACCTGCGGCCTTCACGGCCTAACAACTCCCTGGACGACTTTGGCTTTGGACTGGTTTTTGAGAAACTCTTTTTTATTGGTTTTGGTAGAACCCTGGGCTGGTGGTGGTGGCATTCTGACACCTGAGTACAATGAGGTGACACTCATCAGAAATGGCTGACAGGCTAATGTCGCAACTGCCCCCGTCCCGTTAAAACCCTGGCAGGCCTCAGAGTACGTTCCCCCCCGTCGTCGTTAAGTTGGCGTGGTAGGTGAATGTTGAGATGACTCCTTCTTTGCGCTGGTCGGCTCTGAACGTATTGCCTCATAAGGGCGTACGTCAACCCTCGCCTTGGCCTCGTCATCGAGATAACCTTGGGACCATAAAAGGCGACTACCTTTCCGGGGGACGGATAGCGGCTCTGAGTGGGGACCCTTTTTGCATGGACAATTCTAAAAATTACCGTAAAACGACGAAGGGAGGTGAAGGGCTGTCGAAATCGGCACCCAGATCCAACCCGGGCGGGGATGCTGCTCCTATGGCGACGAAACCGTCGCCGATAAATGACAGCAACACGACAAAGACTCCGGTAGGTGTCTCCTCAGGTAGCAGACTGGGGGTAACCGGCGCTAAATCGCCGGCAACAGAGGTAGCGAAGGGTGGATCCCTCATACGCGGCGGAATCGCCAGCACTAGCAGGGGAACCTCAGCTGGAGTTATGAAGGGATCCACAGGGGGTAAGAGCAAAGCAGCTTTAGCTAGAAAGCTAAAGTCGGACCGTCGATTGGCGGCCAAAATCGTGGAACGCTACGGTGACAAGCATGTTGGTCAGGTCTCTGAGCAACATGCTAGTACACTTGAGTGGGCCAGGAAAGAACTGAGCGAGGACGATAGGGTAGGACCGGATACCAACAGGACGGAACCGGCGGTCAAGCGGCAGAGGTCGCACGAGGGAGAAACCTCCCTTGTTAAAAAACCGCGAATAGGAAAGGCGCCAACCTTTAGCGAAATCGCTAAAGGCGCTGGGGCTATAGTACTGGGGGTGCTCGACCGTAGTAGGGAGGACGGTGCCATCTCCCATGATGAATGGAAGAGGGTAGCGGCGGCTATCTCATCGGTCTTCCTAAGGGTGGTCAAGGAAAACCCGGGGCCACCCCCGAAATGTGTGAATGCCGGTTGGCACCACGGGCTGCACAAGCTCACAAGTTGTGCTGACGAGAGATCGGCCACTTTATATAAGAAGGCAGTCTCTCAGGTGGGGGAGGTCTGGAAGGGAGCCAGACCGGAGGACGTGGCCAAAGAGGATCTTCCTCTTCGTCCTAGGGCTCGCGTTTGGCTGCCGGCCGAACCTTCCACTCCGAGTGAGATTGAGGAAATCCTCAGATATTGTAATCCCTCACTTCCAACGCAGGACTGGAGAGTCTTAAGGCTGGAGAGGACTGATGAACCGTATCGGCAAGCGCTGATAATGCTAAAAACGGAATCCATCGGTCCTCTCAGCAAAACAAAGGGAGCCATAAGCTATGGTTTTGAGATGGTAGTGCTGAAAGTACTTCTATCGGATGCCCAAGCTCCGGTGGCTGCGGGGGACGTGACAAAGGGTACTGACGGTCAAACGACTGTGGAAATCGATACGACAGAGGGCGCCGACGGTTAGACGACCGTGGAAGTCGATCCGAATCTTTCGGATATGGCGAGTGTTGGGGGCGGTTCGTCGATTGGTGACTCCGTCTTCAGTCTCGAACAACTGTTTGAGGAAATTCGGGTCGATCACGATTTGGGCGCTGAAATAGCGCTCCTGGAGGAAAGTCTGAAGAATGAAATTCCTCCAGATTAACCTCCAGCATGCGAAGGCGGCTTCCGCCAATCTATTGCTCTGTCTGGAACAAGACGGAGCTGATGTCGTCCTGATCCAGAAACCGTGGCTGACTGGCAACGGGATCTCTGGATTGAGGACAAAGAGCCATAGGCTCCTGGCGGCCAAGGATGCAGGTAGGAACAGAGCCTGTATGCTGGTTAGGAATGAACTAACGGTATTTCTTTTACCTAATTTCAGCAGCGCTGACATAGTGACAGCGAAATTGGAATGTGACACCGGAGATTTCTGGCTTATCTCCGCATATATGCCACACGATGATGTGGTGGAGCCGCCTCCCTTACTGCTGAGGAGGACCTTAGCCGAAGCGTCTAAGGCTGGCACTGGCGTCATCATCGGTTCCGACGCTAACTCGCGGCATCAGATCTGGGGAAGCTCGGATACTAACAATAGAGGTGAGTCACTTTTTGATTTCATTATTGGCGAAGATCTTCGCATTTGTAATAGAGGAAACTCTCCTACTTTTGTGACCGCAGGCAGGGAGGATGTTCTCGACCTCACCCTAACCTCACTAGCGATTGCCCCGCTGATTTCGAACTGGAGGGTCCTCGACGATCACTCCTTTTCGGATCACAGGTACATCGAGTTTTGTCTAGTCGGAGAAGGTCCGCCTAGGAAATCTTTTAGGAACCCTAGAAACACGGACTGGGAAGGTTACCGCAGGAGGCTTCGGGAAACTCTCCCACGCGCACCGGGGGTGGACTCGTTGGCCACTACCGATGCGGTGGAGGAGTGGGTTGAAATCTTCAGCTCAGCGTGCAAGGCTGCGCTGGAGAGGTCTTGTCTACTAAGATCGCCAAAGGGCAAAGAGAAACCTCTATGGTGGACTACAGAGCTCTCAGACATTAGGGCGTCTTGTAGACGGCTTTTCAACAAGGCCCGCAGAAGTGGGCTATCTGATGACTGGGCTTTGTATAAAGTAGGACTTTCAATATATAAGTCCGAGTTAAGAATGGCAAAGAGGACCTCGTGGAAGTGCTTCTGTGAAAAAGTGGAAGGCTGCCATGAGTCCTCGAGATTCAGGCGTATTCTCGCAAAAACCCCAGTGTCCCTGGGGTATCTCAAGGACGCAAATGGGAAGTGGGCCCTCAGTAGTGAAGAAACACTTCAAATGCTTCTCGACGCTCACTTCCCGAGCAACATGTCCTCTGTGAGGAGATCTCTCGGGGTGCCGCAGGACGATTGTGCGGCCTTTGTCGGCATCCTGGATGAGCGACACTTGAACTGCATCAGATTAGGTTACATCCCGGGGGCCTGGAGACGAGTCAAGGTTACGTTCAACCCGAAGGCTGGCAGGGGCTCCCATGTCACGGCCAAGGATTTCAGGCCAATCAGCCTCTCCTCCTTCTTCTTAAAGACTCTGGAGAGGCTGATGGACTGGTATATAAGGAAGAGCATTCCGAGACTATTTGTCAAGAGCACAACATGCTTATCGCAAAGGCAGGTCAGTAGACACTGCCTTGCATACTATCGTGTCATGGCTCGAAGAAGCCATTGAAGCCAAGGACTTCGCTGTTGGGACCTTCCTTGATATCGAAGGAGCTTTCAACAATGTCCTGCCTGAGGCAGTAGTAACTGCTCTTGAGGGTCTTGGGGTTGAATCGAACCTCAAGTGCCTCATTCTCAGTCTTCTGTGCGACAGAGTGATCGAAACGGAATGGGGCAGCGCGCGCGCGAGGCGTAGTGTGAGTAGGGGAACACCACAAGGTGGGGTTCTCTCTCCTCTTCTATGGATCCTAGTCGTTGACGAACTGCTCAAAAAACTAGAGGATCGCGGCTGTCGGGTGATTGCCTACGCAGACGATGTAGCACTTATGGTCAAAGGAAAGTTCCTTAGCACCGTGTACGAGTTGACGTAGGGATATCTCAGCGTTGTAACAAAGTGGGCGGTCGGAAGTGGACTCGCCATTAATCCAAACAAAACAGAAATGGTTTTATTCAGCCGTAAATATAAAATCCCGGCGGCACCGTTGCCGCAGATGGGAGGTATTCGCCTGCAACCGGCGGAGACAGTGAAATATTTAGGGCTCATCCTGGATAAGAAGCTTTCATGGAAGCCGAATATCGAGGAGAGAGCAAACAAGGCTTCTATTGCCTTATACTGCTGTAGAGGAGCTATTGGCAAAAGTTGGGGTCTCTCACCGAAAGTGGTCCTCTGGCTCTATGACACCATAGTAAAGCCCATCTTGTTCTATGGTGTCTTCATGTGGTGGAGGGCTTTAGGGAAGACCACACTGGCCAAGAAGCTCGAAAGCGTTCAACAAGCTGCGCTAATTAGCGTATGTGGTGCATTAAGATCTACCCCAACCATGGCACTTAATGCAATTTTGAATATAACGCCGGTAGACATTGCCGGTAGGTGCTTAGCCGCGAAGGTGGCTATCAGACTCAGAGAATATGGTTTCTTAAAGGAACGTGTATCTGGTCATTCGGATATCCTCACAAACTTTGACTGCATACCGGATCATCTGGATCATGGAGTCGCCATACCGAACTCTGGCGGCTCCTTCTCTGCCCATATACCGACGAGGGAGGTGTGGGTTGGAAGAAGCCGTTGGAGGAGGGGGGCAGTAAGCTTCTTCACGGATGGGTCAAAGCTTGGGGGCAGGTTGGTGGAGGGGTCTAATGTGGGGAGCTCTCCATCAACTCCTGTTTCAGACTTCCCGACTACTGTAGTGTATTCCAGGCTGAGGTCGCAGCCATCAAGGTAGCAGCTGATATGCTGCTACGGAGTACATCCACCTTCAGAGAAGTGACTATTCACTCAGATAGTAGAGCGGCTATATTAGCCTTGAACTCATTCACAGTGCGTTCAGGGCTGGTCGAAGAATGTCTAACGTCACTATCTCTAGTAGCTAGAGTTTTTGTGATTAGACTGGTGTGGGTGCCGGGCCATAGCGGAATTGCAGGCAATTGCAAAGCTGATGAGTTAGCAAGGAAAGGTACCCTAGAATCATTATCGGTAGAATGGGAACGCATCGGTGCTCCTGTTTCTTCTTGTGGTCTACTGCTGGATAATTGGGCCACGCGGATGCTCGTCCAACGCTGGGCCAGCACCGGCACTTGTGCGGTTGCAAAAGCCTTCTGGCCCAGGATAGATCGTCGGAGATCTAATGATCTCTTAGCCCTGAGTAAGGCTAACCTCTCACTGTTAGTGGGTCTTTTAACAGGCCACGGTCCTATTGGCCTACATGCGGTAAGAATGGGAATCTTACCGGTTGCCGACTGCAGAAACTGTTTGGAAGAGGATGCGGTAGAAACAAGCTAGCTCTTCCTGCTTGACTGTCCCGCTTTTGGGAGGTCAAGACTCAGACACTTGGGGTCGCATACCTTTGGACACCCCACCGAACTGGCGGGTGTCGAGGTTAAGCGTCTGTGTAACTATGTATTGGCTACAAAGCGCTTCGCCAATCTGTAAGTCCGAACATGGGAGTTCCTTTTCTATGGCATCACAAAGGACTAATTATTAGTCTACGTGGGATCTTTGATCAGCCATCTTACCTAACCTAACCTAACCTAATGTTCTCGCAAACGGATCACTGACGGAAGTTGAGAAAAAACTCGCTAATGTTAATTTTGTTGCTGGTGCTGTTTCTGTTGACTGTACTGTATTCTCTGGGTTGAAATAGACTCTTTGGTCATTCTCCAAATTATCTTTGAGATGCACAACAGTCAGAAAACGTTCATGAATTGCAAAAGAAATATCCTACAAAGCGCTTTATTTCAGTTCACGTATCGACCGTGTCGTTTAAAACCAATAACCGCCATTTTGCTTCCTATGGTGACGTATTTACAAACGTATTTTACCGATTACACCAAACTACAATACGCAACATTCACATGACTTTTGAATGTGAATTAGACAATAGTGGCGAATATGGTACGATCCATGTGTTGTCAACTTTGATGTGTTGTTAACTTCGATATTTACGCCTCTAAATTGAATGCTAAATGTCTGCCATTGTCGTCTGGTGAGCGACGCCGATAGAGTGGATATCCATCATTTCCAGCTTGTGTTTCAGAAAAGCACATGGATAATGTTTCGTGTATTTATTGATAGACATACAAACCGAAGTGTGATTGTGGTGTCCGCAAGGTCCATGAACCATATTGGTTTTCATCACTTCATATAATACTGGATCTTTCTCTCCATCATTAACTTCCGCAGAAATGAGTTCACCAATTTGATCTGGTATGACAACCATCCACCATCCAAAGAAGGATATGTACGTGCGACAAACCTCTCTTTTGCCACTCAACAGAGTACATTTAGCATCTAACAGTACCACATATACCTACACTACTGCAAGATAAAGTCCATGAAACATCGTAACTGTTGTTTGAAAAGTCGTGCTGTGACATCGTGACGATCGCTTGCTTATTGACCGCGATCCATAATTCCGCACATACGTCACCGCATCCTGGGAGTACTTCTTGCCTTGCCTTGGGCTGCCATACTTTGATGGACCGATATTAGGGCGACCTCTTGGTGGCTTCGTAACAAATTTCAATCTGCAATGTACCTCTTTGTGTGAAACACACGTAAAGTTTTCACTAAATAATTTTCAATAATTTTTCTTTTGAACAGCCGGAATAAAAAAGCAAGCGACCGAAATTGAACTATTCAAATAATTTACAAATCAAAATATTGAAAAACAAAACAAACAAAAATTGAAAAAGAATGTTTATGGAAAAAAGATACTTTTTGGAAGTATCCAAAAAAAAAAAAAATTCCAGAATTTTCGTAAATATTCTTCTTGTTTGGGCGGAGACCTGTCCGAATTGGTGGTAATCACCGAAATCGGTCCAGGCGTTCTCCAGTTATAAGCGTAGTAACTAACATCACTTTCTTTTATATATATAGATAGATGAGCATTTCATCAAACTGAACTCACCTCTATGAAATCACTTTTCGCTTGCAATTTTCACAATAGCCGTGAACATAAAATTACCAATAAAACACGGCTAATATATCGTTTCAAAATAATGTATTAAATCAAATTGTAATTTAATTCAAAAACTAACGAAAACTCAAGTCACATATGTCATTGCATCTTGCGTGGGTTGCCATGCATGCAGCTGTCAAAAGTTGATGTACACAACGCCATCTACTGGCAAAACAGCACTTAAAATCATGGTCGTTTTTATTTTCCTTTTTAAAATTGGAAAATTTTTTTTCTTCATATTTTTTTATTTCGGAAAATTTTCCAGAATTTTCTTAAGTATTCTTCTTGTTTGGGCGGAGACCTGTCCGAATTGGTGGTATTCACCGAAATCGGTCCAGGCGTTCTCCAGTTATAAGCGTAGTAACTAACGCCTCTTTCTTTTATAAAGGGTGATTTTTTAAGAGCTTGATAACTTTAAAAAAAAAAAAAAAACGCATAAAATTTGCAAAATCTCATCGGTTCTTTATTTGAAACGTTAGATTGGTTCATGACATTTACTTTTTGAAGATAATTTCATTTAAATGTTGACCGCGGCTGCGTCTTAGGTGGTCCATTCGGAAAGTCCAATTTTGGGCAACTTTTTCGAGCATTTCGGCCGGAATGGCCCGAATTTCTTCGGAAATGTTGTCTTCCAAAGCTGGAATAGTTGCTGGCTTATTTCTGTAGACTTTAGACTTGACGTAGCCCCACAAAAAATAGTCTAAAGGCGTTAAATCGCATGATCTTGGTGGCCAACTTACGGGTCCATTTCTTGAGATGAATTGTTGTCCGAAGTTTTCCCTCAAAATGGCCATAGAATCGCGAGCTGTGTGGCATGTAGCGCCATCTTGTTGAAACCACATGTCAACCAAGTTCAGTTCTTCCATTTTTGGCAACAAAAAGTTTGTTAGCATCGAACGATAGCGATCGCCATTCACCGTAACGTTGCGTCCAACAGCATCTTTGAAAAAATACGGTCCAATGATTCCACCAGCGTACAAACCACACCAAACAGTGCATTTTTCGGGATGCATGGGCAGTTCTTGAACGGCTTCTGGTTGCTCTTCACCCCAAATGCGGCAATTTTGCTTATTTACGTAGCCATTCAACCAGAAATGAGCCTCATCGCTGAACAAAATTTGTCGGACGTAAAGCGCGAAACACATTTCGAACCGAACACTGATTTTGGTAATAAAATTCAATGATTTGCAAGCGTTGCTCGTTAGTAAGTCTATTCATGATGAAATGTCAAAGCATACTGAGCATCTTTCTCTTTGACACCATGTCGGAAATCCCACGTGATCTGTCAAATACTAATGCATGAAAATCCTAACCTCAAAAAAATCACCCGTTATATATAGATATTTCACTTCATTTAGAAATATTTATTTTTTATATTAAAAATTGTATTTGTTCTTAATAACTTGAGGGTAAAATCGGAAGAATTATTGATGTTCGACAGAAGTTGTGTGCACTCTGCATTAAATTAGGTACTCATTTATTCAGGGGGTAGGTGAAGTATTCACCTGGTTTTACCAATTTACAAATTTTGACGGTGATATTAAAAGGTATCAATCGGTATTGAATTTCAATACTAGATTTCATATATTGACCGCTTCTTTCGTTAAAAAGTCAGGGATAAGCACAGCACCCACATGTTCGATATCTTGAAAGTTATTTTCCGAATACAACAAATACGAGTATAATACCTTAATGGTATTATTTTTGGAATAATAAGTTTTATTTCGACAGCGCCCACTTATTCGATGTCTGGATACTTCAAAAGTTATATTTCAATTTAAACAACTTTTAAGGTTTCCATCATTCATTGCGTTAATGGCAATATTTGTTTTATTTTAACAACGTCACTTGCACTCGACTTACAACGTACAAGTATATGTGAGGTGAAAAAATCAAGTGAGATTTAATATGTTATTCCTTGGTTGTAGTCCGATTTTGTCTATTCCACTGGAGCACGAGAAAGTCAGTACAATCTCCAAATTTGGTTAGAGTTGGTTAAGTATATTAAGATACTAAGTATTTGAAGCAATTTTCATGCCTTGGATTTACTTACAAATTGCTTCCTTAATCCGTACTTTATGTGAAGCGTTGGTAGAACTTTATGAGGAGGCACTAAAGTTTCAGTTTAATTGGTCAAAATTATACATTCCCAATAATGGGTGAATGACAAGGAACTCAAAAACATATAACGGGTGATTTTTTTGAGGTTAGGATTTTCATGCATTAGTATTTGACAGATCACGTGGGATTTCAGACATGGTGTCAAAGAGAAAGATGCTCAGTATGCTTTGACATTTCATCATGAATAGACTTACTAACGAGCAACGCTTGCAAATCATTGAATTTTATTACCAAAATCAGTGTTCGGTTCGAAATGTGTTTTATCGACAAATTTTGTTCAGCGATGAGGCTCATTTCTGGTTGAATGGCTACGTAAATAAGCAAAATTGCCGCATTTGGGGTGAAGAGCAACCAGAAGCCGTTCAAGAACTGCCCATGCATCCCGAAAAATGCACTGTTTGGTGTGGTTTGTACGCTGGTGGAATCATTGGACCGTATTTTTTCAAAGATGCTGTTGGACGCAACGTTACGGTGAATGGCGATCGCTATCGTTCGATGCTAACAAACTTTTTGTTGCCAAAAATGGAAGAACTGAACTTGGTTGACATGTGGTTTCAACAAGATGGCGCTACATGCCACACAGCTCGCGATTCTATGGCCATTTTGAGGGAAAACTTCGGACAACAATTCATCTCAAGAAATGGACCCGTAAGTTGGCCACCAAGATCATGCGATTTAACGCCTTTAGACTATTTTTTGTGGGGCTACGTCAAGTCTAAAGTCTACAGAAATAAGCCAGCAACTATTCCAGCTTTGGAAGACAACATTTCCGAAGAAATTCGGGCTATTCCGGCCGAAATGCTCGAAAAAGTTGCCCAAAATTGGACTTTCCGAATGGACCACCTAAGACGCAGCCGCGGTCAACATTTAAATGAAATTATCTTCAAAAAGTAAATGTCATGAACCAATCTAACGTTTCAAATAAAGAACCGATGAGATTTTGCAAATTTTATGCGTTTTTTTTTTTTAAAAAGTTATCAAGCTCTTAAAAAATCACCCTTTACATATGTATGTACTTTGAAGGTAGTGTCAAGTACGTTTCTGATTTGATTAATCAGTAACATAACCCTCTTGCTGATAAAAAATAAATATAGTAAACCGATTCAGCAACACGATTAAGTATTTTGTAAATTGTCGGTATAAAGGAATTGATGAACAGAACTTTTGCGTCTACTAGGTACAGAAGGGAGCGATAAAGGGGATGAGTTCATTCCCATTGCGCAGTTTAAGAGGAATTGGACGGGTTAGGGTGGAAAACACTTTAAAATCTTAACAAGTAACGAATTTTTAATCGTTGTTTTGTTAGGACACTATGCAAAGTACACTGAGCCTGATGAAGGTTGAAATGCGACCACTTGCAGTAAAACATCATTAAGACCTCTGACCATAAAACCATCTTTACTGTGCCCAAAAAATAAGGTGTCATTTGAATTTAAACTGCGCGCGTCGAAGGATTTGGAGAATTATTTTAATTATTCTTTTTTAGGTTGGTAGTACTGTCAGTCACACTTATGTCAAATTTATTGTCAAAATATTTATTAGTGTTTGAGATACGTGTCGTTTTGTGAGCTGCTAAAAGTCGATGCGATGTCGAAATTTGTTGTGCAAAAAATTTGCATTACATTTTGTTTACAGAATCAATTTTCTGCTGCGGATACGTTCAAAATGGTGCTGAAAGCCTTTTGTGATGAGGCTATGTCTAAAAAAAAAACTGTTTACAAGTGGTACAGTGAGTTCCAAGCCGGCCGTGAACGTGTCGAAGACGAAGAGCGTCCAGGGCGACCATCAACCTCAACCGACGAAGCTCACGTTCAACAAATCAAAGATTTGGTGTTGAAAAACCGCCGATTAACAATTAGAGACCTTGCTGATGAAGTTGGCATATCGAAAGGCTCAGCCAGGATGTTTTGGGCCTCAAGCGCGTCAAATCTCGACTGGTACCGAAAACATTGAATATTTTGGAAAAAAGGCGTCGCGTTGAAGTGTGTGAAACGATGCTTTCCGACTACCAGGGTGTCATGAAATGCATAATAAGTGGCGATGAGACTTGAATCTATGCCCCCGAAACAACCGATCAATCGAGCGAATATTGTGCCAAAAAAGAGCCGAGACCAAAAAAAATCGCGCCAAAGTCGCTCAAAAATCAAGGTCATTTTGACTGTTTTCTTCGATTATCGTAGTGTTGTGCATTATGAATTCCTTCCAACCGGTCAAACAGTCAACAAGGAATATTATTTGAACGTTATGCGTCGTAACGCTATCCGCCTAAAAAGGCCGGAATTGTGGAAAGAAAATTCTTGGTTTTTACACCACGGTAATGCACCATCCCATACTGCCCTCGTAATTCGTGATCATTTCGCCAAAAATTCAACCCATATCGTTCCGCAACCACCGTATTCACCTGATCTGGCGCCATGCAACTTCTGGCTGTTCACCAAACTCAAAAGACTGCTCCGGGGACACCGTTTTTATACGATAGAGGAGATTCAAGCCGCAGCGAAGACGCAACTGAAGGCCATCCCGGAAAGGTACTATAACCAGTGTTTCGAAGATTGGAAAATCCGTTGGCATAAGTGCATTGCATCGGGAGGGGATTACTTTGAAGGGGATGAAATTGATTTGGAAGAATAAATAAAGAATTTTCAAAATAAACACAATGTCACCTTATATTTTGGGCACAGTATATTAAAATGGCGTGTCACGATCTTTGTCCGCGATGAACTCTAAACTACTCAACCGATTTTAATAAAATTTAGCACAATGTGTCGAGTTCGAGTTAGAAGATAAGATAGTAAGAAATACAGTGAAAGCTCGATTAAATGGACGCTCTTTTAAGCGGATGCATTAACCATGAACAATGTTGATGTCTATTAAGTACAATTTATTAAGCAAACAACTCTATTAACTGTACAGAAAGGCTGGTAAGACATTGAGAAATCAGCCTTAAATTCGTTAAATTCGTACAATGGCTTGGGTTGTTATAACGACAAAAACATGTTTGCCTTTATCCATAAATAAAATTTTCACTATAGTATAAAATGTATACCACAGCAACGCGTGGCCGGATACACTAGTATATTATAAAATAAAACTAAATTATTTTATTACAGAAAATAAAAAGTAACCGCAATGAGTCATAAGCAACGACGAACTCGTACAAATTTTACCACAGAACAACTAAACAATCTGGAGAAACTCTTTGATGAGACTCATTATCCCGACGCTTTTATGAGAGAAGCATTAAGCCTGCGCCTTGGATTAAATGAAGCAAAAGTACAAGTAAGATTTGTAGATACTTAATGTATATTTTCCAGCAAACAAGTCAATCAAAAGGATGCCAGTTTAGTTGGATTTAAAATTGTATGGTTCTGTAGATTTTCTATTACACATACATCTCGTTCGTATTTATCAAGTGCAGTACAATATACGTATATGTCAAAAAATGCATGTCTCCCGAATCAATTTCAAAGTATCTTGTAAGTGGTTCTAGATTCTCTATAAAGTATACATGCGTCCATGAAATATTGATATCGTTATTAATACCAATATTATTAGTACAGTTCGTATAATTTATAATAAAGAGAAAGTAGTGGGCGTATGTACATACATACATATATTTAGTATACGTATATATTGTAACAAACTTCCTACAGTTTCGAATTGCAAATTGTCACAAATACTAATACTGCCGATTTTTATGGTATACACCAGAGAACGGCTTCGGGTGAATGAAAAACATTCGTACGTACTCAACAGCCGAATAATCATACTGTTCGGAACAGCCGATCAAACTTGCATGCGCTCACATTTTCGTGGTTGATTTTAAATTCATTCCGGTGCGTGCCATTTTTTGTTTCACTCCGAGTTTGTTCGGCTCGTGTTCAGTATAATGATTTCGGGCGCTTGCTCATTCGGTTCAACAATCATTGTTTTGAACAAGAACAACACTCAACTCGCAAAAATCAACTCGTATGATTTTACTCATGCGCGCAGCAAGCGGCTCTTTTTCTGCACAGATGAAATGTGAGAAGAACCAACACAAAAACAAGCTACAACAACAAGCTGCAGTTCGTGGAACGGGAGCTTGGATAGAAATTGTTACTGTACATGCAGTCGTAACGCTCACATCGTGTCGTCTTGTCGCTCATACACGATCAACTCAAATTGAACCGAATCATGCTTTTGTCAACACATGCTCATTTTATTGAACGCTGGCTTCTGTTCAGTGAGTTGAATTGAGTGAGAAATTTTGAACCGAAGACTCAAGATGTTCGGAATGATGTGTGTGGCAAAATGAGTTGATTTTTACTCATCACTGTATTTTTTTCAGTGAGTTGAGTTGAATGAAACAATTCGCGTATGAGTAAATCAACAAAATAGTGATTTTTGCAGTTCTCTGGTATACACTTACAACATGTTGCTAGCGAGTATAATAGTTTTGTTCACATAACGGATGTATGTATCACCTAAAATTAATCGATTTAAATAAATGATCAGGATAATGAGACGAGTTGAAAAATCATGATTAATCAAATTTACTCAAGATGACTCCTATTACCTACATACCGACAATGTGAAAATAATGAAATAGGATCATTATTCCCCTCATATTCCTATATAACGTATATTGGATATACATACTATAGTTTAATACGTAAGTTTATATGTAAAATTCTACGAATTGGCCAAATTCCCAAATATCACATATAATGATATTCTACCAAACCGTATGCCAAATATGGCGTTATATAAATTGCTTGGATTCCGATCCTCTGGTTGATATTTTGCTCCTTAAGGTATTTCCCTGCCTTTGGTAAGTTTGCAATGGTATGAAATACACCCAAATCCTTACTTGTTTTAAAAATTAAATTTCTACGGAAATTTAATCCCAATGGAGATTTTTTTAAATTCTCTTTCAACAATATTTTATATATCTTACATTTTCGGCTTGCAAATTAGATCTCGATTTATATCGTTACATTGTTATGTTGACTATAATGACTTAGAAATGTGATTGGAGCAGAGATTGAGTTGGAATTAGCATATCAATCTTTCGGAGTCATATTCCAACTACAGTTCTTTTTCATTAACAGGTAACTTTAATTTGATGGAATAATGGGTGTAGAGGAGTTATCTACAATTTTTCTACATGTATAAGTTCCACACCAACAAAGTTAGACTATTCTTCAAAAATCAATGAGTACGTGTATCTAAAGGACCGGCTCAGGCAACATATACTAGATGAGAAAGCAGCGAAATGAATTACAGTAAATACAACGAAATCTTATTTCATGAGAAAGTTAAAATTATTTGTGCAAAGCGGAATGAAATAATTTATTTTAACAAAATCAGCTAAATACGAGATTTGCCAGCTCTTTTTTCAATCGTCGAAATACTTCCAAACTCGATTTTTGGGACATTATTGCCAAAATATTGGTGAAATACAATATATTATGAGGGTTTCGCGTGCAAATTGTTATTTTTTATTCGTTGTTCGTTATAATTGATACAGCTTGTCAACTGTGAATACGCTTTTCGACGTCAGTTTTTACTCGTTAAAATGTTTTCAACACAGCAGATATTATGGACAATAATAATAAAATACCCAAATTAGTGCGAAATCGAAAATTTAAACATTTAATTGAAACAACGATTCAACAAATAGCGTTAATTGAAGGTAGATATAAAAGATATAATATTATATACCACATACATATGTATATATCAATAATACTCGCATACATATTATTTACACAAATATATTTAGCGAAAACAAAGAAGATGAAGTTTGACGAACTGTATGAAGATTTCTAAGTTGTCATGAAGTATCGGAAGAGAGTTGTAAATTTTGTTCCAAAATCAATCCATTGGCACGAGGATATTCTGACTTCAATAGATGAGAATCGCTCCCGCCAAATGTTACGAGTAAATCAGTCACAATTTAATAATATTTTAGCATAGATTTCATTCACAAAATGCAAGATTAAACAGTTTTCGCTAAATATATTTACAACTGACAATAGAAAGGGCGTCGACTGCAAAACACTGCTTTTAGAAGTGGGGACGGCGGCACCCTTTCCAAAATTACGAATAGAATTTTAGATGTTTTTAAAGCTATTGCACCAATATAGTATATACTATCCAGATTCTGCAGAACGCTCTGAAATAATGCGAAAAACTTTCTATGAAATATAGTTTTGCATTGAAACATTGATAGCACGGAAATTAAATTAGGCGGAAGTTCCTGTTGAAAATCATACAAACTTCTTTTCCAGATGTCATATCTTCTTCATCTTAATTGGCGTAGACACCGCTTATGCGATTATAGCCGAGTTAACAACAGCGCGCCAGTCGTTTCTTCTTTCTCCACGTTGTTGTTATTGGCGGGAGCTTGGCACGGTTCCAGTGGAGCTCCGTGTTGTTGGCATTCTCGTTATCTGGATTGCCTCCCAGTAGTTCTGTGCTGAGCATCTGGCGTTTAGTCTGGACAAAATTGCCCAAAGAGTGCAAGCGTCTGTCCAGCGTTGGAGATTGCGACTCCGGACCGTTACAGGGATATTGTCCGTGCGGCGGCCAATTGAGTGGCCTTTATCCGACCACTGGTTGGGGTTGTAGGTTGCGCCACTGCGATCACGCGATAATCGACCGCTTGGGTGGTCGCTGTTACTTAGCGGGCCTGCGCGCGAGTCGCATTTTTCAGCGCGTTCAGACGCGGGTACTTGGAGAGCATCTGCTCCAGAATCTTTCTGACCAAGAGCTTACTGCGCTAGTGGTACGCCAGCGGATCAGTTCGACTGAAGGGTGAGTCGGGAAGCGAGATGCCTCCTGGACTGAAGAGGAGGACGAAGACCCTCGCTGGAAGCGGAGAATCCGCCGCTTCCACAGTCGTGGATGACTCTACGTCGGGTGAAGAGATGGAAGCGACGGAAGCGGTAAGGTCTCCACCGAGGAGCAAGGCGCGTTTGGGGTCGCCGCGTCATGAGGGCGGAAGTGAGGGAGGGAGCGGGAGTTGTGACGGGAGTGCCAATGTGGCCACCGCTGAGAAGGCGGTTACGCGTGCTGGTCCGCCGCGTAAAGTAGGGGGAAACGAAGGTGGGAGCGGGTGTTGTGGTGGGAGTGCCAATGTGGCCACCACTGAGAAATCGCGTATGGGGTCGTCGCGTAATGATGGAGGTATCGGTAACGGCAGCGTGGCCCATCCGGCCAGTACGGTGGGCAAAGGAGTAGGCGTCGCGAAGGAGGGCGCTACGAAAGCAGGCACTCGTGTCTCGAGTGCCAAAAAAGAGGGAAAGCAGGAGTTTTCACGAGGACCTGTCGTTGTTGGGGATGGGGCAGTCAGCCATGTTGCGGCTGCCAAAACAATCACGGGGGAGCTAAACGAGCTTGTGTTTGTGTCGAAGAATTTAGAAGCAGAGACTGCAAAGGGGCTGTTGGAGCTTGCCTCAAGGTATGAGGCGTCCTTGACGACGGTTATTACCGAGAAGGCCCACCGATGCCTGCGCGTCTAGCACCTGTGCAGGCAGCTATTACACCGGTGACGCCGAAGCCTGTGGAGACTTGGTCGGTCGTCGTTAGGGTGGGTCCCTCATTTGGCGTGAGGGTCCACGAAGTAAGACCTATTCAGGGTGGTGGGGCGGTTATTCGCACTCCCTCTGTTTTAGAGAAGGAGAGAGTGGCGAATAACAAAAAATTCGGGGAGGTGGGGTTGGACGTCTCTGTCTACCGGAAGTTGGGTCGTCGGGTGGTGGTCCAGATGGTCCATACGGAGATCCTCTAAGATGAATTCATGGAGGAATTACTCCGGCTGAACCTCCAGGACTTCAGCTCGGCATCCGAGAGGTTGGACGTGGGGATGGTCAGTCGTCGCTGGAAGGTGACCGCTGACGATAGCACCAATGTCGTCCTTGAGGGTACGGCCAAATTGATGTCCGCCCTCTTGGAGGCAGGTGGGTGCTACACAAAGTGGTTTTCCTTCAGGGTGCGACCGGAAAGCCCCGTTGCAGGCTGCTTCCGTTGCATGGGATTCGACCACAGAGTGCGTGAATGTAGGGCTTTAGCAGATATACACCATTGTCGCAACAGTGAGTTTAAGGGTAAGCCAGCTGGGCATCTGATGATGTCAGCCGACTGCTCTATCTATTGTGGCATTATTGAGCGCGCCCTCGCCAGACACTGATGGGGAGGATTTTCCAGCGCAACTGTCAGGGCTCTTATGCCGGAGTTGGGGGGTTGCATGGTTGAGGGTGGGTGCAGTATTGCTCTACTCCAGGAGCCCTACGCCACCAATGGTCTGGTTCGGGGTATTCCTGGAGGTTTTAAGGTCTTCACTGACCTTAGAGGTAATGCTGCAATAGTTGTGAATAATCCACGCTACGATTGCGTAGTTGTGGATTCTTCACATCTGGGTATATGTGTAGCTGTAGAAGTGGAGTTCGGTAGGATGATTGTCGCTAGTATATATTGTAAATATAGCGAGCCCCTGGAGCCCTACCTGGGCTACATGGATAAGCTACTACTACTTGCGAGTAGTAGCCCATTTATCCTAGGGTTGGATGCGAATGCCTCGTCCTCGATGTGGTTTAGTAAGGTATCCCGGAATTCGTCTGGATACCAAAGCCACAGTCGAGGCGAGGCATTAAGCGAATGGGTGGTGGCTAATAGCCTCCACATTTTGAATGAGCCAAGCGAGTGGTATACGTTCGATGGGCCTGGGGGCGTGAGCGACATTCACGTGTTATCGTCGTGGAGAGAGTGTGCGGGGGTTCTGTTAGGTGCGGTACTTCCCAGGTCGGAGGTGCAGGTACCTCAAGCACAAGAGGTGCCTGTCCCCCATTAGATGATGGGGAGTTGGGGTACGCCATTGGCCCGGATAGGTCTAAACGGTCCCCAGATTTTGATGGTTTGAACGGAGAGATGTGTAAAATGTTATGGAAGTGCATTCCGAAATACTTGGAGGCCATTTATAATAAGTGCGTCTGGGAGGGATACTTTCCACGCGAGTGGAAGAGTACTTGGGTTGTTCCTCTCCTGAAGTCCCCTGATAAATTCAGGAGCGATCCTCGATCTTATCGAGGCATCAGCCTCCTTCCAGTACTTGGAAAAGTGCTGGAAAGAGTCATGGTGGAAGGGCTTTCGGAGCTAACACGGGGGACGTGGTCGGATAGGCAGTTTGTGTTCAGGAAAGAACGCAGTATAGAGGATGCGTGGTTTTTTGTACAGAATGTCGTTAGGGAGAATGTCAACAAGTATATCCTTGGCATATTTGAGGACTTCAATAGGGCTGTCGTCCGGAAATTATTCTTTGGCGGAGTAATTTTTCGGACAAAAAGGCCTCTCTTGTCGACACGAATGGAAGTGTGGAGATAGGAGTTGTTCGCGGCTGCCCGCAGGGTTTCATCTGTGGTCCATACATTTGGAACCTTATGATAGACACTCTGCTTGGGCAGCTCGACCCACTATGCAAGTGTTGTGCTTATGCGGACGACATTCTTCTTATGGTTGAAGGTCGCTCGAGGGCGGAATTAGAACGGGCGGGAGGAGATCTCTTAGAGATCGTTAATTCTTGGGGTTTAGGTGTGGGGGTTGACATATCGATGGATAAAACGGTGGCAATGCTGCTGAAAGGTAGATTCGTCCACCGATTGTCCGTGTGAACGGGGTCAGCATCAGATATGTGACGCAAGTCAAATATCTGGGGTTGACGATGAGTGAAAGGATGTGTTTTACTCCACACTTGGTGAATGTGAAGGAGCGACTGCAGGCAACCGTAAGCAAAATACGACGTATTTTGAGGTGCGATTGGGGTCTCGGACGTCGTGCTGTCTGCACCATATATCGTGGCTTGTTTGTGGCCTATGCCACATATGGAGCGCCTGTATGGTGGGAGGCAGCCACGACTATCTTGGGGTCTCAAAAACTCCTCTCAATACAGCGTTGTATTAAGCTTGCTTGTTTGCCTGTTTGTCGCACCGTCTCAACGGATGCGATGCCGGTTTTATTAGGTGCACCCCCTCTTGACCTGATTGTCATACAGCGTGCTGTTGCATTCAGGTTAAGAAGGGGCAGAATCATTTCTGCGAAACGATTGGATTTCCGACGATGATGTGGAGAGGGAGGGATATCTAGGGAGCAAGAGGCTTCTAGATGATAGGGTCAGGTGTAGCTGGCAAGAACGTTATGACAATAGTCCTAACGGCCAAGTGACGTACGAGTACATTCGGGACGTTGGGTTCGTTGAGGATAACCCAGATAAGATTTTGTATGAGTCTGGGTTTTCTGCTTACGGGGCTTGGGCCTCTGAATGCATTTTTGCATTAGAGGCACCTATCGGATACGTCGGGGTGTTTTTATGGAGCTGTTTCAGAAAACTGGTCGCATTTAATTGCGGAGTGCCCGATGTACTCGGACATTAGGGATCTGGGTGGTATGGGGATTAACTGGACTGATGGACGATTATGTTAGTGGTGTGATCTCCACTAGTCGGAATACCGAACAGTTAGGTGGTGGTTGTGGTTAAAACCCAAATGCGGGAAGAACTGGCTTTGTCAGTTGAATGTGGAGTTGCATTGGAACCGGGTGCCGGACCCAAAGCACGGCAGAGGTTTTAGATGGGCCTCGAACCCAATAAGGTGGTTAGTATGTCCATTCTACACGGCCAATTGGTACTGAAAATGCTTAGAGTTATTGTTAGAACATATGGTGTTAACAAAACATGCTCTAATATAAGCGACACGATCTACTAATGAAAAAAAAACACTTTCGGCTAGCAGATATCTAACAGGAGTTGACCGAAAGGCCCTAAGGCTAAATCGGACCGCAGCATGATATGCGCCTATTATTTTAGTAAGATATGATTTCGAGGTCATACCATAAATTGCAATCCATGGTCAATTTTTGCGAGGATGGTAGGCTTTGTAAAATTTGTGAGTTTGTTAGCGTGGATATGCCTTTTCTTTAGGAAAGGTTTTTTATTATATTGAGTCTGGAGGCGAGATTTTGCTTAATGTGGTAAAATGTTTGCTAAATGTGTTCCTTTTATCAAAATACAACCCTAAAATCTTAATATTATCGGTGTTTTCTATTGTAATATTATTGAATTCAATACTTATTCTCCTGCAATTATGTTTTCTGCAGGAATGAAAATGCTTACATTTTTGTGAAGAAAGTTTGGCGCTAGATCTTCTTGACCAGATGTGGATGCTATTTAATGTATGTATGTTGAAAGATGGATTGGATACATTTTTTGCTGCACATAATGTATTGGTCATCCGCGTACAGACAGAATTCTATGTTTTTTTTGGTCTTTTAGGATTGTGACGATATCTTCAAAAGCAATCAAAAATAGGACTACTGACAATGGGAGCCTTGAGGGATTTCGTTTGACAGAGGGAATAATTGAGAAAAGATATTGTTAACCCTTACACGAAGTTTCGTGTTTATTCAATTTTCCTTTTATATAGTGGTACCTTTTTTCTCCTGTTTTTCATTCCACTAGTTTTTTTTAGTACAACGTGGACTCCTATATTATTTGAAAATCTATTGCTAATATAGACACATGGTTTCCCCAGTGTTGCCAGAATATTTTTCCAGGGACCACTAGGGACGACTCTAAAACCACTAAAAGACCACTAGATTTTAAATTTTTAAAGAAAAAGTGAATAATAAAAAATAATCTTATTTTGATTTACCTTAGCATTTTCTTGATGTTTTTTTGGTCGTTGTATGACTTTTTAAATCTGCATAGTGATTCTGCAACCTTACACCGCATAACCTACACTTAGTTACTTTATTGCCGTCATTATCTTCTACAACTTGTAACCAGTCTTTTAAAATAGGGTATTTGAGCCAGAAATCTCTAAATTTTTGAGAATACTGTCATTTACTAAACATTGTTATATGAGTATATTAATGATGGAGTACATTACAAGTAAATTTTCACTTCAAAAGGTTTAAAAAATAAAGATTTATTCTGTTACGAGGAAAGAAAGAGAAAACAAGATAAAAGAGAACGTATGAGTATTTCAAACAATTGAATATAGTGGAATGTAGATGTTAAAAAGGCTCCCCCCTTGGGATATAACAGGCTATCTTTATTTGTCTTATTCGTAGCTCTTTAAAAGCTTGAAATAGAACTAACATATCTTATGGGGGAAGCAATTGTGAAGAATATACATATATCTATATCAGTGATGCCCAAACGCACACTACCAAACTGTGTGCTTGTGTTGGAGTATGAGAGAGCTTGTTGCTACACCCAAAAAAAATACAAAACTTTAGTATTAATTATTATAAAAAAAAATTTGAAAGTGATTCGACAACTTTTACAAAATTGTGAAATTAATGAAATTCCTTATTAATTTTGTATCTATTACAATAATAAAGACAATTCACGTGTCAAAAAGAAATTAAAATTCACAAAATTTTAAATATTGAATTTATGTTGAAGTTTTCACCTAAACGGCTGTATCAAAAAACTAAAAATCAATATTTTCATGGTTTTGAACCAACTAATCTAAATCTAGTTCGGCGCCGGAAAACTTTATACGAAGTAGGTCTTCAAGGTGCCGATCGTTAATTTTATTTCTAGTATTTCATTTTATTAATTTCAAAGTGGAAAACGAAATTCGCAACAATAAGTAGTTCCAAACATTAAAAAGAGTTTCCACATTTCGTTCTTTAATTTCGGATAAAAGTTGTCGTTCAGATTTTTCCAAAACTGTTGCCCAGTTTCACGAGGCAACAATAAATCACGTTGCATCTTTTCTAATTCGGATTTTAAATCTAAACTCACCCCAGAAGTATTACACCCAGTAGGGTCGTTATGAATTCCAATAATATGCTTAATTTTATAAAAGTCATGAAATCGGTTATGAAAATTAGTCTGCAATATATCAAGGATTGGTTGATATTCTTGCAGCCTTGCATGGTTAGAATATTTTTCTACAATAAAGTGTGTTCTTCTTAGCTCTTCAGCGCGCACTTACAAAATACATGCGTAGCAGTCAACAGTCGTTGATCAAGTGATTTTCAAATGCACATTAATTTTCTACAATGTATAGAGAGCGCTTGACTAATACGTGTGAGCGAATCTGTGAGAGAGCAATAAAGTCGGCCGCCCGCGGGCTAGGTAAAGCGCTTCACTGATCTATATAAATAAAAATGAATCGCCAAAATGTATGTACGCTCATAACTTTCATACGACTGAACCAAATTTGATAATTCTGTTTTTAAAATGTTCGTTGAGATTCAGGGATGGTTTCTGCGGAGAATTCGAATAATTGCCGGAAAACCCCTAAAAACAGCCCTTTTCTTTTTCTCATACAAACGAATGAATGTTTGTTCGTTAGTAACGCTAAGAGAACGGCTGAACCAATATTGATGACATTTTAAGAGGTTGTTCTTTGTGGATCAAGGAAGATTTAGAAATAAAAATATCTGATGCTTTTCATGAAAAGTCGGCAAATTGGATAATTCCAAAAAGTAACTTTTTTCCATAAACATTTTTTTTTTAATTTTTGTTTGTTTTGTTTTTCAATATTTTGTTTTGTAAATTATTTGAATAGTTCAATTTCGGTCGCTTGCTTTTTTATTCCGGCTATTCAAAAGAAAAATTGAAATACATATGTCTGACAATAAATGCACGAAACATTTTCCATGTGCTTTTCTGAAATACAAACTGGAAATGATGGATATCCACTCTATCGGCGTCGTTCACCAGACGACAATGGCAGACATTTAGCATTCAATTTAGAGGCGCAAATATCGAAGTTAACAACACATCAAAGTTGACAACACATGGATCGTACCACATTCGCCACTATTGTCTAATTCACATCAAAAGTCATGTGAATGTTGCGTATTGTAGTTTGGTGTAATCGATAAAATACGTTTGTAAGTACGTCACCATAGGAAGCAACATGGCGGTTATTGGTTTTGAACGACACGGTCGATACGTGAACTGAAATAAAGCGCTTTGTAGGATATTTCTTTTGCAATTCATGAACGTTTTCCGACTGTTATGCGTCTCGAAGTTAATTTGGAGAATGACCAAAGAGTCTATTTCAACCCAGAGAATACAGTACAGTCAACAGAAACACCACCAACAAAATTACCATTAGCGAGTTTTTTCTCAACTTCCATTTGCGGAACATTGCTCTATTCGAAATACGTTGATATTATACATGGGATGCATCATCGAAGAAAGCAGGGTCATCCAGTAGATGGACATCCAGGTGTGTTCTTAACTAATGCATCAGAACGAACTTACACAATCCACCCGAAAAACGACAATTGCTTCTACCTTCGGTTGCTATTGATTGGAATCAAACGAAAGACGATGCGATGGCTACTTCGAATGCCACTGAAGTTCGTACACATTTCGCAATGATCAGTCTTCAAATCCGCGTTATGGGATACGACCAAAAATTACATTGCCGAAGACATTTTACATTACATACGCTAAGAATTGGAAATAGGTCAATACTGGTTGATACTTCCCGTGGTCTGATATCAATCCCAGATGCCGTTTATCTATTCACGAAAGATGGACTCATCACGAATGTTTATACGAACATTGGCCAAACTGTCGTTAGTACGATTCCTTGAGTGTACGGGCAATCTTAGCTGCCACAAATACCTATGTTGTCGACTTAAACTGGAAAATTCAAAGTCAAATTCTATGAGACCTGCGGTCATACAAATCGATCGATCGTCTTGACAATGAAGACGACACCGTGAATTACCAGTGGAATTTCTAAATTCTTTGGAGAGGCCTGGTATGCCACCGCATTATCGCAATCTTATTGTGACGCACCTATCAAATACAAGGGGCAGAATGTTTGATTCTGCGGATTTCTTTTGAGTTCTAACGATTTGCCATTTCAGTTCAAAAGTATTCCGTTTCCAGTGAAAATTGAATTTAAAATGACGATCAACAGGATAGTCGCATAGTGGGTGGCATACATTTGGAAATACAATGTTTTTCACACGGTCAGATATACGTGGCGCGCTCAAGAGTTGGAAAACCATCTTCTCTGTACATTTACGCACCGGAACAGAAACCAAAAAATTTTGTTTATCAAGATGCGTTACATTGAAGAAAAATGTAGACAAATAGCAAATAAATGATTATCAATAAAATATGAATTTTTGTCTTTTCATTTCAAAACACATAATTTCACGCAGGACAACGGCTGTGGGGTCAGCTAGTAATATATGTATATTACTAATTTTTTGTATTTACCGTCAGAGGGTATTTACCACTAAAAAAACCACCAGCCACTAAAAAAGCTTTTTGCCCACTAGAGAGAAAATAAAACTACTAGTTTTAGTGGTAAAACCATTGTTGTTGGCATCACTGATGGTTTCTTGCTGATAAATTTTTACTTATTAGGTGGTCAATATGTAGCAGAGTATCCGTTGTGTTTTATTCTTTTTCAAAGCCAACTTGTTGTTGGGTAATTAATTTAGAGGAATTGAGGTACCACGAATTATATTTATTACTAATTTTATGTTTGTTACAAATCTCCAAATTAAATAAAAGATGATGTTCTCTCTTTGAATGCCAAAATCGTTCTAACTTTATTCTTAATATTTAATACAGCATAACTTAACAGCTAAGCTTAAAGCTAGCGTCTCTTGTTACAGCTATATGAAACGTTTATTATTTATGTTTGTGCACCTAATGCTGTCAGCAGTTTTGGTGGAAATGATTATTTGACGATTCTTAACTCCCCCTTTGTTAAATGAATCGCCCCGATTCAAAGATGAGTAATATTTAATTCTTTCTTTATGTATGCGATGTCAACAGGTTGCGTCGGAACTTGTTTAATTTTTACTTTCAACCTATTTAACATGTTTTTTAATTTACAAATTATTATAATAGTTGATACTAGTAGTATCAAAGCTATTAAACTGTAATTTATAGCCTTTGATTTGTTAGCCTCATATTTTAATTCTGATACGTATATTTGTTTTATGTTTTCAATTTGATCAAAACGGATTTCTTTTGTTGTTATATCTTTTATTTTTGCAGTGCATTCTTCCTTTAACAATATTTTCAATGCAATTGTCTTCATATAGCTGTAAATTTTCCTTAAATTTTGTTTTCTTATAAGTAATATCATTAATTGACAATACCTCGTTTTCTTATAATAAAAATTTCCATTTGTCTTGCATTTGGTATTGGTTATACATGGATTATTTGATATTTTTCTTTACCAAAAAGAGGTAACTTTACTAGTATTACAATATTTTCATCTTTTGCAACTATTACAATTTTTATTTCTTGAAGTTTCTCAAAAGTTACATTATAATTTGTTATATCTTCATCTGTATTAATATCTCTACGTAACAAATTGTTTTGGTTAGTCATAATGATTTCTTTTATTCTAATTACATTTGTTTCAATGTACATTAAATTTTCTAATAATATATTGTCCCATTTTTCTTTCGATACAACTTTAAGTTCTGAGTTGGTACTCTTCATGTTTTCAATTAATTCCTTATAATGGGTGTTTGAACTATTAGTTATAGTTTCTATTTCATTGCCAAATTTTTCATTAATATTTTGTTGTTTATTAATTTGTTCAATTGCATTATGTGCATTTTGAGTATTAACATTTAATTTTCCTTCAATTTCTACACGATCTTCTTCGTCCATAGTTCCATAGATATATTTGAGTCCTGTTCCCAAAAAGTTAAATAATCCCCTTTTTTGCCTTTGGTGATGTGAAGTTAGAGTTGTGGAGAAGAAGAAGATGTGGAGTTAAAGTATCTATTTGAATTCTAATGTGCTTGAGTTTAGCAATAAGTAAAAGGTTAGGATTTGCTTATTTCAAAATTAATTTATCCAAATTATTTACTTGACCTTTGTACATTGTTGTATTTACTAAGTATGATATTATGTCATATCTTCCGATTAATTTGATTTTATTTAACTTTAATAGCGAGTAGCCGTTACCATGGTTCAAGTCTACTATTTCTATCTGGGCTGCGATTAGAGGTATTGCCAAAATGAGTATCGTAATCTTCATCATTATGTCTTATCTATAAAATTTAAGATTTTATGTTATCTTTGTGAATAATTCTATTTTTTTCTTGAATCATAACCTTATTTCTTAAATGTTGCTTAACTATTTATTTTCTATATCTAGACTTTATTTTCCCTTGAAATTTTTTCCCTTTTCGTATATCGTTTGATTTTCATTGAATGATCTTAATTTACGGCCTTTATTTCTACAATTGAGCATCTGACTTTGAACTAATTTTAATTTTTCGGTTAAATCCTTGTGCTTGATTTTATTGTATAATATTTCAAAAGGCTTTCTTTCCGTTACAGAATGAATAGTTTGATTATATGATTGAGCCGCGCGTATTATAACTTCAACATCATTTATTAATTCCATTCTTTTAGGCATTTTGCAATTTCAATTATTGTTGAGTGAATTCTTTCTATTTGTCCGTTCGCTGTTGAATGTCGAAGGTCGCAATAATTCATTTTAATTTTCATTCTATCTGCGAAGGATTTGAATTGAGCTGAGCTGAATCCGGGCTCATTATCGCATGTAATCATTTCTACTTCTGGGAAACTTTGAAGGGCTTCTAATACATTTTCTGACAAATTAGTTTTGTCTTCGATATGTTTAACTATTATGAATTTGGAATATGCATCCATTACAGTAAGGAATTTTAAATTTGATGCAAAAAATATATCAATATGTAATTGTTCCCCCTCTTTTTCCGGAATTGGAGCCTCTCCAATCGGTACCCGTATAGTGTGTCTATCGTATTTATTTTTGTTGCAGACTTCACAATTCCTTACAAATTGTTTAAATTTTTTCTTAATTAGCGGCCAGTAGTGATCTTTAGAAATTTGTTTTAAATTTCTTTATAACATCTGTGCGCTCTAGTACGAGTATGTGTTTGTCGAATTATTTTTTCCTGATCATCTTCGTTAGTTATATCAATAGCTATTGTATCCGTATGGAAAACTTTCTTTGCAATTCTGTTTCGCAAAATTCGCTTAACTTCATGTAATTCTTCTAATGTGCAATTTACCCCAGTTAAAAGGTTTTTATCTGCTCTTTCTGAAATGATTTGTTTTCAAAATTCGAAATCTTTATACCGTATGTGGTGCCTGTAGGTATTAAAAGTTTTTGTTCTAAAATATTCGTTACCATTTGATTTGCTCAGTACAATTTGTTGTGGGAAACTGTTTAGGGTTTTATTTAAGGTTTTTATGTGAAAAATATCTAAGCTTGGTGCTGAACGCATTGTTTCAGTGGAGTTATCTTCTTCGCTTCCTTCAATATTTTCATTATTATTTTCTTCTAAAATATTATTATTCAAAAACTGTCTGGATAATGCATCTGCTACATAATTAGTATTTCCAGATTTATTAATTATTTTTGGGGCATATTCTTCTATAAGTGCATGCCAGCGCTTCATCTTAGCATTTGGGTTGATGATCCGTGTGAATTTCCAAATCAGCAACTCCATATAAGTAATTTCTTAAGTTTTTCAATGCCCAGACAATGGCATATAACTCTATTTTATTTGTAGCATCATTTTTTTCCGTTGAGTTTAATGTTTTGGATATAAAGGCTATTGGTTTTTGGTCTTGTGACAGGACGGCTCCTATTGCATCGCTTGATGCATCAGTAGTTAATATAATTTTTTTGTTAAAATCTGGTTGAGTGAGTTCAACCTGTTACATTAATTCATTTTTTAATCACGCCACTGCTTTCAAGGCTTCAACATCTAATTCTATAATGACTTTTTTTGATTGGTTTTGTGATATTCTACCATTTTCTCCTTGCATATATTTAGTTAATGGTTTAGTAATGTGTGCGTAATTTCGCACAAATTTTCTATAATACCCGGTTATTCCCAAAAAACTTCTTAACTGTCGTAAAGTTTTTGGTATAGGATATTCTTTAATGGTTTCTACTTTCTTTTCATCTGTCATGATTATATTATGGGCAACCATGTATCCCAAAAATTCAACACTGGTCTTGAAAAACTCGGATTTTTCCAGTGAAATTTTCATATGAGCTTCATGCAAGGTATTTATTATTTTCTCTAAATGATCATAGTGTTCGTCAGCATTGCTAGAATATACTATGATATCGTCAATGTAAACATGACAAAATTTCCCTATGTATTGGCGAAGTATATTGTCCATGGCTCTTTGAAAAATTGAAGGTGCGTTTTTCAATCCGAAAGGCATTCGGACATATTCATACTTGCCGTTGTTAATTGAAAATGCAGTTTTCTCTAAGTCTTTCTCTTTCATTGGTATCTGATGGAAGCCCGATTCAAGATCTATGGTAGAAAAAATTTTAGCTTTCCCCAAGTTTGCCAATATGACATTGCAGTCCGGAATAGGATATCTGTCAGTTATTGTATTTTCATTTAATTTTTTATAGTCGATCACCATTCTCATTTTGGGTGATCCATCTTCGTTAGTTCCCTTTTTGGGCAATACCCGAATGGGTGAATTGTAAGGACTTTTACTTTCCCTAATTATGTTTTCTTTTAACATTTTCTTAACTTCCATATTCACAAATGCATTCGCAGAAAGAGGGTATGGGTATTGTTTGCTATATATTGGTGCATTTGTGACTGTTCTTATTTCGGCCTTAACATCAGTTCTAAACGGTAAATTTGTATTTATGTTTTTCTGCATTTGAACTTTCATCTTTTATATTATTTATTTGTCCTAATTCTGTTTCGCTGAGTGTATAGAATTTCTCTTCATTTTTACAATTATTTCTTAGAAATGTGTTATTTTTAAAATTTAGTTGTATTCCTGCTTTACTGAGTAAATTCATCCCTATTAGCATATCGCTTTGCAAATTGTTAATTTCATAAAATAGTGTCAGGTAACCAAAAATGTGTGCATTGTAATAGTGAGTAATCAACGTAAAGCCATTTATTGTTTTTACACGTTTTACAATTTCCAAACTTTGTCTATTAGGTAAAATATTCGGTGTGCAATAGCAATTTGTTGCCCCTGTATCTATTAGAACTTTTAATTTTTTATTTGTTCCTCGTAATTGTCTGAATATATAGGGAAGGGTGTTGCTTCGTTTAAAAAAGCACTTTCTTGGATGTTATTGATTCTTTGATGTTTTTTCGGAATCTGATGACTATTGATAGATTCATGATTTCGCTTAGGAATTCTATTGTGGTTATTATTATTATTTTGAAGAAATTGTTGTCTATACGGATTTAAATTAGTTGATTGTCAAATTGGGCGGAAGTATCTATTTGCATGGGTGTTGGTTTGGATTGATTTTGCAATCCGAATGATCTGTTATTATAGTTATTGTTAAATTGCTGAGGTCTTTGATTAAATCTCAAATTATTAGGATATTGGTTGTTATTGTTATTGCCTGAAGGTGGGCTTGTTATTAGAAAAATTGTTATTTTGTCTCTGTAGACTGTAAGTTTTAGCAAATTTTATACGAATTTGATTGTATTCCATTTCCTGTGCTTTCGCTAAAGCATTAGGCAGATCGCTCGGATTTAGTGACATTACCATATTATTTAAAGGAGCGTTGAGTCCCGTAATGAAAACTCTTAATGCATCAGCGCGATGTCTTTTGTTGTATTCTTTGGTAATGTCCGTGTTAATAACTCAATAAAGATTTATCATTCCTTACCTCTGGTGGGGGGAATGAAAAGACCTTCATCGAGTGAGAATTCATTCATTCTGATTTTTATTAAGTATTTTCCTTACTTACAATATACAAATTTTAAAACTATCTTAAATAACTAAATATATGTATATGTATGTGTGAATGTTTTCATGTATTGCAGCTTATTCCTGCTTGACATGGGGTTATTTTGAAATGTACAATTTAATACATGTGTGTGTGTGTGTGTGTTATCTCTTCTGTAAATTTATGATTTGTGTCCCATGCATTTTTATTATTATTAGATGTGCATTGCATGTAAATGCATTATGTATATATGTATGTATGTAAGTATATTAATATAAAAATAGATATTTATATTTAGTAGAATATCGGCTTTGCTGATAAGTAAGCATGTTCAATGATATTTGAACAGTCCGAATTATTACCATATGTCATTATAGTTCTGTTAATCATTAAAGTTAATTGAGAATTCACTGTATTATAATAGTCAATTAAGTTCATGTTCATTTGCCTTATTAAGTTTAATTCCTGTTCAAGGATATGCAGGGGTCTCTTGTCTGCATAAGCGAAATCTAACCAGCTAATTATTGCGTCAAAATTGAGTACCGTGCCGTGATTCGTTAAAGTATCGTTTGCTTCACCAATTATTTTATTTCTTAAAATTGTTAGGGCGGCATAATATCTCCGACTCCCTTTTTCGTACAAAATCATAGTATTAGTAGCGGCTTCCCGCCAACTTACGTAACCTTTTCCATTAAATTCGGGAAGCGATCTTATCATATCTAATGTTTCGTCACATTTTACTGTTATATCTATGGGTTGTGGCTCGAATTCGACCACATTATGAACATCTGTCAAATTTGTAATTTTAAATTTTCTATTTCTCTTTTCAAATTCATTGTATGTACCGAAATTAGTCGAGCTAATGCTTCATCTGAACTTGTAGCCATTTTCATTTTCTAATTTTTCTTGTTTCAAAAATTTTAAAATATTTATACAAATTTATATTTATTTCCTTTTAAATTTTTTTGTTTGGCACTTAAAATTATTATATTAAAAAAAATATATTTGCTTTTGTTTTTCACAATTTTATGTTACCGTATTCACAAATTTGAAAATGATTTCCGCCGAGGCACATTAAATATTTTATCATTACAGTTTAAACATGAATATATATATATATATATAAGACGACGACATGGGTTTCGGTCTCTTCGACTAAACAACTCGAACACTAAAGTATATACACTATAATGTGCCCAGTGGGCCACTTTTGGTAAGCAGAACTGGCGCTGTGGGATAAACCAAACGTAATGTTACGGTGCCTAAATATATACAGTCGACTCTCGTTAATTCGAAACTCGAGGGACTCTTGAAATATTACGAATTATCGAGTGTTTGAAATATCAAATGGTTCGAAATTTGTGAGAGAAAGTAAATAAATCTTCGAATTACTAAGTGTTGTTTAATTTTTATTTATTAATATAAAAATTACAAGAATTAAGAGGCACATTCGTTAATGTGAATTAATTAATCTTTCGAAAGAACTTTGTTATACTGGTTTGTTTTAAAGCACAATTCTGCTGCTCACACTGCTCAATAAATTTGTAAGAGAAAAAGTGCCTAAAATGCTTTTTCATCACTTCTGTTTTGTAGACAGAAGCCTTGTTAGGTATGAAATGAGGATCCTGCTTCCTTAACTGACACCTCTGCCAAAAGGTCCGATGTATCGTCCTCATCTTCATCGTTACTTTGCGTATCTGTCGCAGATAAAATTTCCCCATCGGTTAGTGAACCTGGGACAGCAACATTTTCATCCACTTGAACAAAATCAGAAAAACTAACACCGCTGATGTCAACTAATGGTTCTATTGCTGGTTCTTCATCATGGAAGATTTTCTTGATTTTCTTTTAAGAAACCGGATTTTTGAAGCAGTTGAGAATCGTTAGGGGTGCTACAGCTCTCCATGCTTTGTCAATTAGTGAAATAGCTGTCATAACCGTGATATTTGTAGTTAGCTGTTTGATTCTAAAACGATCTTAACAATTTCGTTGCGATAGAACGTCCTAAAATTATGGATAATCCCTTGGTCCAATGGTTGCAATTTGGAAGTTTTATTTGGAGGATAGAAGTAGAGTTCTTCGTTAGACAATGTAGAAGGACTGTTGTGGACAGCGAAGTTGTCAAAAATAGTAAAATTTTCCGCTTTTGTCGTTTCATGTCCCCATTGACTGTTAAAAGCCAATTGTTAAAAAGTTCTGTCGTCATCCAAGCTTTTTTATTAGCACGATAATCAGTTGGAAACGATTTCACTCCTTTGAAACATCGCGGTCTCATTGCTTTTCCTATCACTAAGAGTTTAAGTTTTTCCGATCCATCCATATTTACTGCAAGTAAAACTGTCAACCTCTCTTTATTATGTTTTCCTCCGTGACATTTTTCATCTTTATAAGTAAGCGTCTTGTCCGGTAAACATTTAAAAAATAGGCCAGTTTCATCAGTATTAAAAATGTCTCGAGCGTCATAGTTTTCAATCAAGGTCTTCAATTTACCGTGCCAATCTAAACAAACTACATCATCAACACTTCCACTTTCCCCACAAACTTTTTTAAAAACAACTCTATTTCTCTTTTTGAAATTTGTAAGCCACCCTTCACTTGCCGCAAAGTTTTTGATGCTTAGAGTAGACGCGAACTTGTTTGCTTTTTCCTTCAACAAGTTCCCGCTAATACACACTTTTTGTCCTCTACACTGTCTTAGCCAAATGACCAGGCTTTCTCCCAGATGAGGAAATTCGCCTTTAGTAGGTCTTTTCCGTACTCCAGCAGTTTGAGCAGCATTAATTTTCTTCTTGTGCTTTATTATTGTTGAGAGAGTACTCAGAGGAATCTTAAATTCATCACTTTTCTTCTCACATTCTTCTACCTTTTTGATTAACTTTTTCTTTTCAGCAATCGTCAAACGTTTATACTTTCTAGGGCTCATAACTAACGCTAACTTTTAATCTGCATACCAACGAAAGAGTAACAGCAACTGTATAACTAAACAAACCAATTCTTGAGAAGTGTGTGCGTCAAATAGTCAAACTAATCATAACAAAAACAAAGGCTCGTGTATCTTGATACAAGTTTGAACTTGTCGCAAAATGTACTTACAATCTTTCCGCCTCTTCTCTCTGCAACTTTGAATTGGACGCTGATGAGTTCGAATTAACACACGTTTTGTTAAATAGCAATGATTTTTTTCGTTCGAATTACCAAGTGTATGAAAATGCATTGATTTAGTTCGAAATATAAAGAGATTTAGTAGGGAACTCGTGATAACTTTGAATTATAGAGAGGTTCGAATTATCGCAGGTTTGAATTAACGAGAATCGACTGTATATATATTTATTAGTTTTCTTACTCTTACTTAGTTCTGCTGCTTCTGTTGCTCTTGTTGCGGCTATTTATTGTTCTTGTTGTTTTATAATTATTTCTGCTACTGTTGTTGCCTCCGTTAATGATGTTGATAATAGTTGCTTTAGATGTACTATTTCATGATGAGTGGTCTCCCTCCAAAATCCCTTAATTTTCTTGTTGTTCTCTGCTCGGGCGCCAATTATATTTATTACTAATTTTATGTTTGTTACAAATCTCCAAATTAAATAAAAGACAATGTTTTCTCCAAATTAAACAAAAGATGATGTTCTCTCTTTGAATGCCAAAATCGTTCTAACATTTATTCTTAATATTTAATACAACATAACTTAACTGCTAAGCTTAAAGCTAGCGTCTCTTGTTACAGCTATATGAAACGTTTATTGTTTATGTTTGTGCACTTAATGCTGTCAGCAGTTTTGATGAGAATGTTTATACGGTATTTCTCAACTTTAACTTGCTGTCAGCAGTTTTGGTGGGAATGTTTATTTGACGATTCTTAACTCCACGTTAGTCTATTTGCTATAATTTTTTTCTGTAATTTCCCTAATAGGTAATAGGGAGATGGGTCTATAATTTTGGATGGACTCATTTTGGCTTCGTTTAAGTATGGGTATGACTGTGGCTATTTTAAAATTCTGTGGGATAATGTTATTTTCGTATGACCGATTATATAATGTAAGTATTCGTTTTTTATTGTCTATAGAAGATTTGGCAATCATTTTGTAGGTTATTTTATCGTAGCCTGGAGTAGTTGTTCCTTAAACATGCTTCGAATTCCCCAATTGGAAAATTAGTTTCCAAAAACTTTGTGTACTTATTGGGAGAAAAATTAATTTCTGCGTTAAGAGTTGTACATTTTTCTATTTGGAATTCAATAAGGAAGTTTAATGAGTCAGAAATAGAAGAATAGAATTGAGCGAATTCAAGGGCAATGTCTTTTGGAACTGACACACTGTTGTTGTTAACCGAAATGCTAAAGGGCTTGTAAGTACCGGAGAGAAGGTGAATCTTTTTCCAAATGTAGCTTGTTGGTTATGGAATTTATAGTTTTTGTGAGGTCTTCAAAGGCTTTGGTTTTGGCTATTTTCTTTTGTCGAATAAAGTGGGCATTCTTCTTTTTGCAATCTATCAGACTTTTTATGCTTTTCACTTGCCTATATGTTTTCCATGCGTCTTGTTTTGCTTGCCTTAATGAATTTAGGTTCGGATTCCATCATGGAACGTTTTGTTTAGTATTTCTACGTTTGGTTTTGGGGATAGATTCATTGGCAGCCTTTCTTAGGGTCTTTTGAATTTGTGCGGCTTCTTTGTTAGTATTGGGTGGAACTATATAATGATATTGTTTTGCAACATTTTGAAACTTTCGCCAATCTGCACGGTCACAGTTGAAGTGAGTATTTGAAGAAGGTATCCTCTCCGAATGGGACAGAAAATTGAAGGTACATTGTATAGGAAAGTGGTCACTATTGTGAAGATCATCTATAATATTCCAACAGGCATGAGGAAGATACTGTGGCGAGCATAGTGATAGATCTACATTGGTGAAGCTACCATGTGTTTAAAAGTGGGTTGGCACATTATCGTTAAGGATTGCTATATTTGAGCTTAACATGTAATTATCGGAGTGTTTACGTTGTTGGTTAAGTTAAAAAGGTAAACTACGGTTACAGCTTGTTGGGGGGGAATATAAATACAAAAAATTTTTATAACATGGGGAAAGTCAATTTGTACAGCTGTAGCAATAAGATTTGACGTAATGTTAATATGTTTATGTTTAATAGACTTATGTACTAATATAGCACCACCCTGCTTAGAAGTTACAAGTCTGTTTTGTACCTTTACTGAGTGTAAACTAGCGTGTAGTTTCACTGATATTGCACACATACCACAAAGGTCTTTTGATCTTAAAAAATTTCAGTCGATTTAGCATTGTTAGCTCAGATTAAGATGCTTCCATCTCTAAGTTTTTAAATGGAAATTGAGAATTAACGGTAATAATAACGACTACTCCCATTTTTAGAAGCAAAATAATTTACAAATGTTGATGACTGACAGACCGGGAGAATTTATTATTGATGCTTTCTTAAAAAATTTTTTTTGACAGGGGTTATAGAGACTTACTACCGCCGACTACTTTTAGCTGTCCTGTACATTTATTTATTTTGAAAGAGAAAGCCCATTTTTAAGGATATTGTAGGCGTTTGAACTAGAAGGAAATGTTTGTGGGCACAATGAGGATTTCGATTTCAATAATGCCTTTCCTTTGACCCTAAAATAAGAATGGTAGCCTGCACATGTGACGTCTCATCTCTGTGATACGTAACCCAATGCCGTAGCAGCCTGGCGCGTCTAAGTTACGCATCAAAATGAAAGGCACTACTTTTTGGAGCCTGCGTCATCAGTAGACAACATCGCGACTGTTAAAATGTAGGTCCTAACATCACTTGGAACTTGCTCTGATAGAGATTAAAATGTTCGGTTACACCCCAACATAGAATTTCTTTACACACACACACATGTACATGTGGCGTAAAAGCGATCCTCCTATCAGAAGAAATTGACCTCTAATGTCAGTTCTGTTTTGACATTTGTGTAGTAAACACATGTGAAATACACGTAATTAAACAATGATACGCTACACTGCTCCAGAACGCGGGTTATTGGTGACTATTTATTTGACCAATAACCGGTCGCTGACTTTGGCACAACGTGAATTTCGTTGCAGACGTCCGACGCCTACTGGTGAAACACTGCGACGTTTAGCCGCTCGCCTCGAAGAGAAGGGCACAACACGAGATGCTGCCAGGCGTGGCAGACCCCGGAGTAGCCGTTCTGCAGAGAATATTGCTGTTGCCGAGGATGTCATGGAAGCGCCGTTGACGTCGACCAGACGACCAGACGACGTGCCACGTAAATGGGTATCAGTCGACGGTGTTTACAGCGAATTTCGGTATAAGATTTGAAGATGTTTCCGTAAAAACTCCAGACAGTGCTCTTAGCTGCTGACCGCCAATCGCGTCTAACATACGCTCATCCTTAATCACCACCAAGAGAAAGATGATTTTTCATCAAAAATAATCATGAGTGATGAGGCCTATTTCCATTTTAGCAGGTATGTAAATAAGCCAAATGTATGCTTCTGGGGCACTGAAAATCCGCGTGTAACCCACGAAGAGTCATTACACCCGCTCAAAGTCACTGTATGGTGTGTTGTTTTCGCTGGAGGAGTCATCGAACCTTTTTTCTTCGAAGACGTCGCAGGCCAAACGGTTACTGTGAGTGGTGAGCACTACAGAGCAATGATCAACGAGTTGAAATTGGAAAATATGTGGTTCCAACAAGACGGTGCAACGGTACGCACTGCACGTGCTACAACCGATATGCTGAAGGATGCATTTCCCTGGCGATTAATCTCCCGTTTTGGCGATTTGCACTGGCCAACAAGATCGCCTGATTTGACCGCTCCAGACTTCTTTTTGTGGGGCTTTTTGAAGTCGCGGGCTTATGTCAACAAGCCTCAGACTCTAGCAGCTGTTAAAGACAATACCCATCAAGTATGTGAGGACCTATCGCCGGAAGTTCTGGCCAAAAAGATGGAAAATGCTATACAAAGGGCTCAAATGACAATCACATTTTCGACTTGATGTAAAAAAATTTAAAAGACCAAATAAAAATAATCCACAAGCAGTTTTTCATTTTTTTTTTTTTAAATTATAGCTAAAAATCATAGGACGGTTATTTTGCGCCCCCTTTAGCATACGTAATATTGAATCAATAAATAGTAATTAAAACATATTCTCTTGATGTGCAGACAAATATCGACATTTGCTAATTATTTGAGCAAATCACATGCAAAACGTGACAACAGTTGGTGATAGTGTCGCAAGTGTTGCCAGAAATTCACGCAGATCTTTAACACTGTTGCTGTCGTGATTGTCACTCGAACTCAAGCAGTGAATATGAAGAGAAGCAATATATGTATGTACGGCATATGATGTATGCGCAATCAAGGAATATTGAAGAAAAATAAGGTCTTTGATATTCCATTTTTAATAGCGAAAAATGTGTACTGACTGACGCCTAAACTGTTCTAAATGTCTCAATTTTGTCATAATTAGATTTGCAGCTTCACTGACAGCTCTCCACTTTACAGAGGACTCGCACATAAGTGCTGTCAAATTTTCCACCGTAAACCTACCTCCAAGGGTGGTTTTCAGCTTTTCCCTTATACATGAAAACCGAGGGCAATAAAAGAACACGTGTTCAGAGTCTTCTACACACTCTGAACATGTCGGACAGTATTGACTAAAGTCATGATTATATTTGAATAGGTAGCTTCTGAAGCAACCATGCCTGCTGAGTATTTGGGTAAGGGTGAAGTCCTGGTCACCATGTTGTCTACCTATCCACAAATGTATGTCCGAAATCAGTCGGTAGGTCCACCGTCCTTTGCATGAAGTTTGCCACCGTTGCTGCCACATCGCAATGCCTTTTATTCTCTCTTCTCTTTTTGCTGTGGTAGACGTCTCTAATACGTTATATATTCGTGCGAATCTCCCTCGATGTCAATCGACGCCATACTAGCTAATACATCAGCAGCGTCATTTGAAATGGATCGGATAGAACTTATCACACGTATTGCTGAAAACATATGAACTGTGTTAATTTGTCTAGCATCTGATTTTATTTCCAGCGCCTGTATCCATACGGGAGCAGCATACAGGATCACTGAACTTATAGCCTTAGCTGTTAAACATCGTCCGCTGGAACGCACACAGTCTTTCTTTGCCATCATTCTAGATAACGCATTATATATTTTATTTGCTTTACTTGTCGTATTTTCCAAGTGGTCCTTGAACTTGAGTCTTGAGTCCACTATTACCTCAAGATACTTCAACTGCGGCTGTGAAGTAATCTCACATGCTCCTATGGTCAGCGATATTTGCTCCTCAATTTCTTTGAGCTTATGAGCAGGACTATGGATGTATGTATGCTTTTGTGTTTTGTCCTCACCAATTCCATATTGACATGTAAATATGATAATGATTTTGTATGAATGTATGCATAATAATTATAGTCAAATTGTATTGCATGGTTAAAAATTTGATTTGATTTTTACATAATATCTTCTTCTTCTTTACTGGCGTAGGCACCGCTTACGCGATTATAGCCGAGTCAACAACAGCGCGCCAATCGTTTCTTCTCTTCGCTACGTGGCGCCAATTGGATATTCCAAGCGAGGCCAGGTCCTTCTCCACTTGGTCCTTCCACCGGAGTGGAGGTCTTCCTCTTCCTCTGCTTCCCCCCGCGGGTACTGCGTCGAATACTTTCAGAGCTGGAGTGTTTTCATCCATCCGGACAACATGACCTAGCCAGCGTAGCCGCTGTCTTTTAATTCGCTGAACTATGTCGATGTCGTCGTATATCTCGTACAGCTCATCGTTCCATCGGATGCGGTATTCGCCGTGGCCAACGCGCAAAGGACCATAAATCTTCCGCAGAACTTTTCTCTCGAAAACTCGCAACGTCGACTCATCGGTTGTTGTCATCGTCCAAGCCTCTGCACCATATAGTAGGACGGGAATTATGAGCGACTTATAGAGTTTGGTTTTTGTTCGTCGAGAGAGGACTTGCCTACTCAGTCCGAAGTAGCACCTGTTGGCAAGAGTTATCCTGCGTTGGATTTCTAGGCTGACATTGTTGGTGGTGTTAATGCTGGTTCCTAAGTAGACGAAATTATCTACAACTTCAAAGTTATGACTGTCAACAGTGTCGTGAGTGCCAAGTCGCGAGTGCGACGACTGTTTGTTTAATGACAGGAGATATTTCGTCTTGCCTTCGTTCACTGCCAGACCCATTTGCGTTGCTTCCTTGTTCAGTCTGGAGAAAGCAGAACTAACGGCGCGGGTGTTGAGACCGATGATATCAATATCATCGGCATACGCCAGCAGCTGTACACTCTTATAAAAGATTGTACCTGCTCGATTCAGTTCTGCAGCTCTAATAATTTTCTCCAGCAGCAGATTGAAAAAGTCGCACGATAGGGAGTCGCCTTGTCTGAAACCTCGTTTGGTATCGAACGGCTCGGAGAGGTCCTTCCCGATCCTGACGGAGCTTTTCGTGTTGCTCAACGTCAGTTTACACAGCCGTATTAGTTTTGCGGGGATACCAAATTCAGACATCGCGGCATAAAGGCAGCTCCTTTTCGTGCTGTCGAAAGCAGCTTTGAAATCGACGAAGAGGTGGTGTGTGTCGATTCTCCTTTCACGGGTCTTTTCCAAGATTTGGCGCATGGTGAATATCTGGTCGGTTGTTGATTTACCAGGTCTGAAGCCACACTGATAAGGTCCAATCAGTTCGTCGACGGTGGGCTTTAATCTTTCACACAATACGCTCGATAGAACCTTGTACGCGATGTTGAGGAGGCTAATCCCACGGTAGTTGGCGCAGATTGTGGGGTCTCCTTTTTTATGGATTGGGCATAGCACACTTAATTTCCAATCGTTGGGCATGCTCTCATCCGACCATATTTTGCAAAGAAGCTGATGCATGCTCCTTATCAGTTCTTCGCCGCCGTGTTTGAATAGCTCGGCCGGTAATCCGTCGGCTCCTGCCGCTTTGTTGTTCTTCAGGCGGGCAACTGCTATTCGAACTTCGTCATGGCCGGGCAATGGAACGTCTGCTCCATCGTCATCGATTGGGGAATCGGGTTCGCCTTCTCCTGGTGCTATGTGTTCACTGCCATTCAGCAGGCTGTAGAAGTGTTCCCTCCATAATCTAAGTATGCTCTGGGCATCGGTGCCTAGATCACCTTGGGGGGTTCCACAAGAGTATGTTCCGGTCTTGAAACCTTCTGTAAGTCGCCGCATTTTTTTTTTAGAATTTTCGAGCATTACCCCTGTCGGCCAGCATATCAAGCTGTTCGTACTCACGCATTTCGGCCTCTTTCTTCTTCTGTCTGCAAATGCGTCTCGCTTCCCTCTTCTCTTCTCTCGGTGTCTATCCCATCCCGCACGTGTTGTGGTCGATCGTAACGTTGCGAGGTAGGCAGCCTGTTTTCTCTCCGCTGCGACACGGCACTCCTCGTCGTACCAGTTGTTCTTTTGCACCTTCCGAAAACCAATGGTTTCGGTTGCAGCTATACGTAAGGAGTTTGATATGCCGTCCCACAGTTCCCTTATACCGAGTTGTTGACGAGTGCTCTCAGAGAGCAGGAGTGCAAGCCGAGTAGAAAATCTTTCGGCTGTCTGTTGTCATTGCAGCTTCTCGACGTCGAACCTTCCTTGTGTTTGTTGGCGTGCGTTTTTTGCTGCACAGAGGCGGGTGCGAATTTTGGCTGCAACAATATAGTGGTCCGAGTCGATGTTAGGACCTCGGAGCGCACGCACATCTAAAACACTGGAGACGTGTCTTCCGTCTATCACAACATGATCGATCTTGTTGGTGGTTTTTCGATCCGGAGGCAGCCAGGTAGCTTGATGTATCTTCTTATGCTGGAATCTAGTACTACAGATAACCATATTTCGGGCCCCGGCGAAGTCGATCAGCCTCAACCCATTTGGGGATGTTTCTTCGTGGAGGCTGAATTTACCGACCGTAGTGCCAAAGATACCTTCTTTGCTCACCCTGGCGTTGAAGTCGCCAAGCACGATTTTGACATCGTGGCGGGGGCATCTCTCATAAGTGCGTTCCAAGCACTCATAAAAAGCATCTTTGGTCACATCGTCCTTCTCTTCCGTCGGGGCGTGGGCGCAAATCAGCGATATGTTGAAGAACCTCACTTTGATGCGGATTGTGGCTAGACGTTCATTCACCGGAGTGAATGATAGTACTCGGCGACGGAGTCTCTCTCCCACCACAAATCCAACACCAAACTTGCGCTCCTTTATATGGCCACTGTAGTAAATGTCACAAGGACCTACTCGTCTCTGTCCTTGTCCCGTCCATCGCATTTCTTGGACGGCGGTGATGTCAGCCTTTGTTTTCACGAGGACATCAACCAGCTGGGCATTGGCACCTTCCCAATTAAGGGACCGGACATTCCAGGTGCATGCCCTCAAATCATAGTCCTTATTTCGTTTGCCATGGTCGTCATCAAAAGGGGGGTCTCTCATCCGAGGCTGTGTTTGCTTTTTCATTGGGGGTGTTTTTTTACGTGGCGGGTCCCAAACCCAGCGCACAACCCTAAGTAGGGGATATTTCGCCTTCTCACTTTAGCTCGCCTCCAAACGGATGTTCTTAGGCTACCCAGAGGATACTTGGTCAAAGACCGGAAGTCGTGAGCTGCTTGAGTCATATGTAAAAGAATCGTTTCTGGCCACTCCCAAGTGAATGGCGATCAGAGAACTTTCCTCACTTGCGTGAACTTCTACACATGACTCCATCCTATATATATATATATATATATATTTACATAATATACTAAACTATAAATATTTTGGTATTATATTTCTTACTTCATGTTCGGTTCATGTACACGAAGGGCACCGTTTCTCTTCAAGTCAGCGATAGAGAATAACTCACTCACTAGCGATCAGCTTAAACCTGATTTGTTTATGAACGTTCGCATCAGCAGAAAATACCCAAAGTGATGCAAACTCATGCTTCAATGATTGAAATGATCGACAGCGTTCGGTTTGTATATCATCCCCTAAATAGTGATGTACTCGTAAACTGCTGTCTAATTCAAATACATATCGCTGGCTAAGTGCCCAAGTCCATTTTTTGAAATTTTTCAGGAGAGACGAAAAATATTTTTAATAATATTATTTTTTTAATATTTTTTAAAGCTGTATAACACAATGTCTTTTTATATTCGTAATTGATGACTCAAATACAATTTTAATTTGAAATAAGCATAAGATACTTGTTTATGCCTATTTTTGGGACTTAGCCCATTTTCTGCAACAGAGTTTTATTTTTGTAATGGACTTAGCTCTTTTTATTGTTAAACACTTTCGTACTTTCTCTTCGCCTGAAAAGAAAACACCACAAGTTTTATTTAAAGTTCATAGAAACTTTAATTGCTTAATCAAGTTTAATTATATTTCACTTTCTTTTTTAAATTTTTTAAAACTAAAAAAATATCTTAAATATGCAAAAATCAGTCATATGTTCCAGTTATCAAAATCTAAAACACTAATTATTCAAAATAAAAACAATTCATTTGTGTGGCAACTCGTCGTAAAATTTATGGTAGTCTTTTGGCAATGTTACTTTTAAAGATTGTAAGTCTTCATATTTTCTTTTTGAAATAGGTCTTTCTTTTTTTGGTAAAGCTGATCCAGGTTGAACCACATTAATGGGGCTAAATGCATACATTTGCGCTGTGGAAGAATTTTCCATTCATGCGGAAATCTTAATTTAAAAAATATTTCTCCATCTGGAGTATACTTCAGTGCTCGAATATCTGTCACTTTCGAATCACCTGTACCACGACCAGGACGTATGGTTTTAAAAAACGATACATTTTTGAACGATTTGAAAAATGTATGATCTAAATAGGTCAAATCATATGGTTCTGGTTTCTCCCGCGCACCTTTACACAAGCCAATATAGTCGGCTGGTACATAAATGTCTTTATTTTTTAATGTACGTTCAACTACACAATGTACGCTATCAGCTTCCATTTGCGTATGACCTATTTCAAGTATTTTTTGCTCAATCGTAATTTTATTATTTATCGATGTATTAAGCAAAGCGTTTGACATAGTACAATTACGGTTTTGGTATGTACACCGCTCACTGTAAGAAATAATGTTAACCGGGTTATTTTTGTTTTCCAAATTATGCAGAATATCTTTTTCAATGAAATAAGTCCAAATACTAGTGAATTCATCTCCGCCTTCGACCTCGTGCCATAAAAAGCAGTACGCTTTTTGATTTTTCAAATTATAAAATACTAAGTTATGAACTTGCAACTTAGAGCGGTAATAAAATGTACTGATATTTGATTTCGGTGACATTAAAACAGCTTGAAGATCAACTGTAAATATGAATTGCGCGGCATTTTTATCTTTGGTTTTTTCTTCTCTGTCTTCTTTCTTCTTTTCCGGATGGAGCAAGTAATCTTCCTCTGAAATATTTCCGACACGATAACGCGCGCAAATATCGCACTGATCTTTTCTCGGCGCATACAAAGATAATTTTTTGTTTTCAAAAATGTCATTAAAAACTGTCATAGAAAGAGGTTGCTTTTCGTGTTCAGTACACCAATTTTTTTTATAGAAATCATAAAGCTTTTTCTTAGACTGCCATTCTGATAATAGATATTTTTTTGTGGTTGTAGCTCGACAATAATGAGATTCTGTGGCTGGAAGACTTTCGAAAAACATACTTAGTTCTTGCTGCTGTACACTTTGGGTAGCCATTCCTCGGTTGTGTTTGTTTGAATTGGATACAGAAAAGGGCGTTTTCAACCATTTCAAAACTGCCCAATGTGTTTAAGAAGAGAGTGCGACACACACGCAAAATTGTATTATTGGCTTTAAGGTGATACTGCAGTGTTTGACTTCTCTTGGATGCGTTTTCTATGCGACGATTTCGAGGTCTTTTAGTTTGAAGACACTTTTTTTTTGTTTCCAACACATTTTCCAAAATTCCTTAAATATATATTTGTTCTCTACATGATTCTGACAGTTGTGCGCATTTCATGATTGCAATCTCACCTTTTCCCAAACAATTACATCTTTGCTTGAGAGTTCTAGCGTCTCTCACGTTATTGTATTGCCAAACGTTACCTGTTTTTTTTTTGCCGAGGTATTTTTTACCACTTGGCGAAGGACTTTATTTTTTTCAGAAAAGGAGGAACTGGATTTTGTTTTTAATCTTCGTTTACGTGTTTGAACTGTCTGAACTGCTGTTAAAACCATAAGGCACTAGTCCTACAACACCATCATCTGCTTCAATTCCAAAATCAAGGCACTCTACTGCTTTCGTTTGAATATTATTTTTATCAGCACACATTATCTGATATATTTTTTTTTTTTTTTTTTTTTTTTTTTTGGAGGCCGTAAGGAGGGTTTAAAATGCCTTCGCACCGTATAGGGATCGTCATCCTATGTGAGTGGTGTACCCACTAAAACACTCCCCCCTTCTATCATGGAATTTTTTCCCCTACCCCGGGACCGCTTTCGTATTACTTCAGGACAAGGTTTCCAAGATGGACCCATTACAGGTCAATTTCTACTCTCCCTGCGTCCAGGGATGCCTACGATTTTGTAGCCAGCATCAAGCTATTTGGCTCGTATTCTATTGGGAGTCCGCGTCTATGTCTCTTTTTTTAGTGCGTAGAACATGTTCCACGTACGAGGCAATTATTTTCCAGTTTTCGCTGCTAGATATCATTTTGTCTAAGAGATTTTCCGCACTTAGTTCTCCTAGTTTGTTTTGTACAGTCCTTCGTGCTTCTTTCCACCGGTGGCACTTGAAAATGGTATGGTTTGCATCATCTAGTGGTTCGTCTCCATAAATGCATGCTGGGCTTTCTGCTTTTCCCATGTTGTATAGGTATTTTCGGAAATACCCATGACCGGACAGCATCTGCGTTATATAGTAATTTACCTCGCCGTGTTTTCTACTGTACCACTTCTCTATTTCTTTAATAAGTTTGGCGGACCATCTTCCTTTGCTCTCCCTTGTCCACCGATCTTGCCAGAATTCAAGAGTTTGCTTCCTCGCCTGTTGTCTTGTGGCCAAGTGTATTTCTATTCCGTCTTTCTTCCATAGCCAGAATTGTCTTCTCTCCTTTGCGAGAAGGTCTATGGGGATGACGCCGCTTATCACTAGCACTGCGGGTTCGGATACAGTGCGGTACGCCGAGGCAACTCTCAGGGCTGCTGTTCTCTGCACTTTAGCAAGCACTTTTCGTCTGTGTTCTACATTTAATGTATCGGCCCATATTTCGCTACCGTATAGTAGCACTGACTGTGTTGTGTCCATAAGTAATTTCCTTCTACTTGCAAGTGGGCCTCCGGTGTTTGCCATGAGTTTTGATAGCGCCATTGTTATATTGGCTGACTTTTTTGCAGCGTGTTGGATTTGAGCCCAGTACGTCAATTTGTTGTCCATTCTTATTCCTAGGTATTTCAGGGTTTTCGTCGTTTTAATAGTTTCTGAATGAACTTGCATGTTTACCTCCAGCGGGATATGTTTCCTAGTGAGCAGGATCAGTTCTGTTTTTTCAGCAGCTAGGCTAAGGCCGTGTGAGTCCAACCATGCCTGTGTTCGTATCATAACTTGTGTCAGTCGGCGCCTGGCCATGTCGGTATTACGTGCGGTTATGACGGCGGCGATGTCGTCTGCGTAGCCAACGAGGTAGCAATCGTCAGGCATTTCAACGTTTAAAATTCCGTCGTAGCTGGCATTCTATAGATCTGGTCCAAGTATAGATCCCTGCGCTGCTCCAGACGTTATTTCCTTAGTTTGTGGGCCGTCACTCGTATCGTACAATAGTTTCCTGTCTTTAAGATAGCTTCGTATCATTTTCATCAAGTAGGGCGGCGTTTTGAAGCGACTTTCTAGTGCGTCGATCATATTTTCCCATTTTGCGCTATTGAATGCATTTCTTATGTCAATTGTTGCGAGGAGGACTATTGGCCTTGAGAAGTTGTTCTTCCGATCAGCTTCCTCCACGCTGCGCACGACGTCTTCCACAGCTCCGATGGTGGACCTTCCTGGTCTGAAGCCATGTTGTCGCTCTGATAGGCCTCCAGCATCGTTTATGGCGGCTATGATGCGAGGTTTCAACAGTCTTTCTAATAGCTTTCCTGCTGTATCTAGCATGCATAAAGGTCGGTATGCTGATGGTGTTCCTGGGTCTCCTTTGCCTTTGCTTATTAGGGTAAGCTGCTGCCTCTTCCATATTTCTGGGAAAATGCCCTCGTTTAGACATGCATTATACATGGACAGCAGTAATTGCGGGCGTTCCATAGCGATTTGCTTTAACACTTCCACTGGTATCCCATCAGGCCCAGGGGCTTTTTTGATCTTTAAAGTGTTTGCTGCCGTGTTCATTTCCTCCAAGGTGAAATGCGGACATGAGCTCTCTTGTGCATGTTCTGGGGGGTCTCTTCCCAAGTCATGGGTTGGGAGCAGAGTGTTTACGATGTGCTCCATAGCTGCGGCATTTAACTCAGTGGGGGACTGTTTTGCTCCGAGTTTTTTCATTACGATCCTGTATCCGAGACCCCACGGATTTTTGTTTATATCGTTTCGTAACTCTTCCCATTTATCTTTCTTTGTCTTAGTTATTGCGTCTTTCAGCTCAGTTTTCGCAGCTTTATATTCCATATGCTCTTCCATTCCGTTTCTTCCTCTTCTTCTAACTCTTGTATATCGTCGTCTTTTGCGCAGGCAAGTTTGTCTAAGATTTCGGATTTCGTCAGTCCACCAGTAAACTGCTTTCTTTGGATGTCCGTCTTTTATTTTGGGCATTGCTACTTTACATGCCTCAGTAATGGTGCTCAGAGTTGCTTGGACAATCAACCTAGCTGTGCTACTTGCGTGGTATTTTGGTGGGTTTTCATCTATGGCCGCAAGGAGCTTTTCTGAGTCTAGCTTTGAAGCGTTCCATTTACGTGTTCCTCTTCTTTTCGTCGTTGCTGGATTTTTGTCTGGACCTATGAGGTAGGATATGTATTGGTGGTCGCTACCAGTATAGTCTTCCAAAACTTTCCATTCCCGCAGCTGGTTTGCGAAACCTTCGGACACCAGCGTGATATCAGGGGTTGTGTCATTGCATCCTGCTCTTCTGAATGTGGTTTGGGATCCTCTATTTGCGACGATAAGACCTAATCTAGCCGCCATGTCGAGAATTTTCCGGCCCCTCGAGTTTGTAGTCGGTGTGCCCCATTCTATGGCCTTGGCGTTGAAATCTCCGGCTATGATTAAGTGTCGGTTTCTTTGTCGTGCAGCATCCTCTATAGCATCGAGCTTTGCTTGGAATTCTGTGATAGGGTCGCTCGGTGTCAAGTAGCAACTAATTATCGTAATGCTTTCGTTTTTTATCCAGACAAACCCATTTCCTCTCCCGCTGTTTGTTTTTCTGAAACTACTCCTTTCCGTTAGCCATATTGCCGCTGTTGCTGTGGTGTCTTCTAGCCATGTTCCATCCTGCGCTATTTTGTACTGCTCGCTGATGATTGCTACCTCGGTTCCGAGTTCCAGCATTAGCTGCGGCAGGAAGTGGTCAGCCGTTTTGCTTCTGCGAATGTTACACTGTAAGATCTTCATGTTCTTGTTTTCTCCCTATAAGACTCGCACGACCGAGACCCTGGGATGTGATCCGTTTGGGTATGCTTTTGTTCTACGCAGAGGCAACAGCTCGGTGAGTTTTTGCAGTCTTTCAGCTTGTGCCCGGGTTTCCCACATTTTATACATAATCCTTGGCCTTTTCTGTCGGGGCCTTTGCATTCCCATTGTAAATGGCCGAAGTCGATGCATCTGTAGCATTTTTTAATTTCCTTCATAAGCTTCATCCTGCAGCTGATCCATCCTATTTTTATGTGACCTTCTTTTAGTATCCTGTTTGCGCTATCGGCTGTCAACGTCACATATGCGCGTATTTGTTCGCGGGTATTTGGAGCGCTGCTCCTCACTGTGATTTCTTCATCTGCTTGATCTAGCAGACGTCTTACGGAGGTCGTGATTTCCGCTGCGGTGGATAAGGAGTCGAGGTCTCGGATCTCAATTGTGGCTTTCTGTTTTAGCTCGCTTACAGAAGCTATACCACGTAGGTTGCTTGTGAGAGCATTTCGGAGCTCTGGTTTCGGTTTTTCTCCTTTCTTCCTTTCTTCAGTTCTAGGAGCAGGGCACCTGATTTTGTTTTCCGTATTGCCCGGACTTCCACTTTGTCTTGGTCTGTCATGACGTGTTGTCGTATGTTTTGAAGCACTTCGGCATAGCTACGGCCTTCTGCCGGTTTGATTAGCACTGCTTCTGGTCGAACTCTGGTTCTGGGTGCCCTTTTTTGGTTCTGGAGCTTGTCATCTCTTTGTCCTTGAGTTTGCTCTTCGCTTTGATGTCGTTTTGCCTGCTGTATCGTTTTTCCTCTTACAACGTGCCACACAGTATTTCCGGGTCCTCGCCCCCTTTTCTCTGACTCCTGTTCCATTGGACTTGGTGCCGTTCGTTTAGGAAGAGCTGTCACTGGCGTTGAAACATCGGCGTGTTCATTGCATGCATCCAAGGACCTAGTTGTGGTCGTGCGTCTCGTATCCTTTTCTGCCTTCATCCAGTTTCGGCGCAGGCTACCGATGATATCGAAGAGTTCGTCTAGCTCGGATATCCCATTTTTTACATCGGAACTTATATTCTTCTGTCTCAGAATTGCCAACTTCATCTTTTTCAGGGTAGCGCGGCACTTTAGAAGGGCTTCATTCTCTTCTGCTCTCGTCTTCTGAATGAATTCTTGCCTTGGCGAGTTGTATCCGTTTCGTAGGCCTCGGTCGATAGCCGGAGTCCTATTATTTGTTTCCATGCTTGCTTCCGCTGATTCAGGCATAGAGGAGGTAGTTTCCTCTATGCAAACCGTATGGATCGCCCTCTCATTTCCCATTTGTGGCGGCGAACGCAAAATTTTGCTTTGTCTTCTGAAGGCATTCAATTCGTCGTCCATTCGTCCTTTTTGGTTTTGCTCTGGTATGTTGTTTTCGTTATTTTCTTTATTCATGTTTGTAAGGGTCCCCGCTTCAAGCCGCTATCTTTGCTCGATTGTACAGTTGCATTTTCGGTCCCTGTGGTTATCTTTGCATTGCAGGGAGGCCACACGAGGGTTGACACGAAACCTTATGGGAATTCGTGTTCAGAGCCAGGACCATAGCACTAGTCAGGATTGAAATCAACTGAGCCTGTACCACCAACCTAATGGCGACGTAGCATCGAACGTACTTGAAGCCCTGCCAAAGTTTTAACGGGACGGAGGCGCCTATGACATTACCCTGAAAGCCATTTCTGTAAGATGTCACTCTTGCATACTGAGGTAACAGAATGCCACAGCCGATGGAATTTCCATCGTTTACGCATCGAAAATTTGTAACATGCGCACATTTTCAAAGGTGATACATTTTTTGTCATACAAGATTCAAATCAGTCCAGCAGGAAATTGTTGTTGTTTGCTGTACTTATAGATTTACTCATAGATTTACTTATAGTTTACCCAAAGTTTCACATCAATTCAAACAATCGTCGGAACACTATGAACTGCCATGATACGATTGAAACCGAAGCCAGCCATACCGTTTACTCGATCGTGATTGCCGAAGAACAGATTGTTTGTGTTGCATCAGATTAGTTGACGCTGGCGGCTACTCGAAGTGATCAACAATGTTGTATATGCTGAACTAAATTGATTGATGACGACTATTTCTTCTGATTTTATCATATTCGTTGCAGCTCTCTGATGTACATACATATAAGTATAAATGAATGTATTTGTATACGTATATGAACATCCAGATCAATGCGCGCACATGTAATTCATTGATAAGTGATAAAATCATGATTTGAATTTCTGAATGCGCACATGCGTATACATATCGCTCATTTGCTGCCAGACCGGCATAAGTCAAAAAAATCGATTCTCCAGAAAACGCGTTTAAAGTTTTCAACTGACTACAACCTTACACGGTGACTCCAACCTTACACTCCTTCTCAAGCGGAGCATATAAGAGGTATTCATATGAATTTTTCACTCAACATGAAGTATGATATAACGAACAATTCTGCAGCATTAAATCAAAAATCACGTTTTTGATTTATGCCGGTCTTGCAGCAAATGAGCGATATGTACATTTATATGAGCAGATAATAAGATTATGATATGAGCATATGCAGAGACATAAGATTAATATGATAGAAGATGTACATAGCAGAGAGTTGCAAGATTTTGCCACTTTTGTCCCTCCGTGTTTTTTTTGTGTCGTCGATTTATAATACATATTTGTCAATTCTGAAATATGTATTTTTCCGTGGCTCATACAAAACCATACATATTTACGCTAGTTTGTTGGAGAAGCTGTTCGAGTAGCAAGGGAAGCGGTAGCAATTGGCGATCGTTTGTTAATTTTATGCCATAGAAATTCTATTACTACAAATCTGGAAATGATAACGAAATAATGCGAATATGCATATTTCATGAAGATCATTAATTTTTTTCGAAGAAATGAAAGGAATGACCCAAGGTGTGTATATGAGCACAGTTAACTTAATTTGGCACATCTTCTTTTGTAATAGTTGAAATAAATATAATTTTTTTCAAATAATAATTTATTTCAAATTATTTTTTATTTAATTTTTCCCGATTTTGTAAAAAAAAAATATAATTTTTACCATTTCTCCAAAAAAATGGTTCATTTGATACAAAATAATCACTCATATGTGACTTTATATATTTTTCCTTCAAAGAATTTCTCTTTATTCATTCATACATACATACATCTATATATATAAAACTAGCTGTTACCCTGTGTGCCTCGCTACACCTAAATCGATTAAAACTCTTAAGGGTTTTTACTCTGTGTTTTATTTATTGTTGTAAAACTGTTACTTATTTATAAAACATATTGGTATACAACATTTTTGGTTTTCCACCTGGCGCGTAAATGAATAAGCACCTTGGTGTTCCCACTCTCGAGCATGCGACGAACAATTGGCCGTGGGAGAAGCACGGTTCTTTCAAATTGACGCCGCACACTTGAAACGTTTGCCCTTGCGATTTGTTGATGGTCATCGCAAAGGCAAGACGTACTGGGAACTGCAAGCGCTTAAATTCAAACGGCATGTCCGTTGGAATCATGGGAATGCGTGGTAAGAGTACGACATCACCTGCTGCCTTGCCATTTAGTATTGTTGCTTCAATCAAATTTGGCCACAATTTTTTGACTGAAAGCCTTGTGCATTACACAAAGTCGGTGGATTAAGATTTCGTAGAAGTATAATGGGTGAACCGACTTTCAGGACCAAACGATGCGGTGGCAGACCGGGGGGATCCAAAGAATTCAAGAACTCAGTTGGATAATTGACTACTTCATCTTGATTCAAAACGCTATCAATCGATATATATGTTGTAGCTTCTCCTGGCAGTTTTTCTTGAATGGCAAAATTGATTTCGTTGACGTGTACATTTTTTGGTGCCAATATTGCGCGTTCACTTAAATAATCGTTGCGTTGATAGTATTCAACAATATTCGGAAATACACTTTCAATCAATTCTTCCTTCGATTGTAAAAGTGTACAAAAGTTGTTCAGCAATGTGATCAAACCGGTATCATCGATTGGTATTTTGCCTTCGCCAATGTCCAACAACTGCTTCGAAAACGCCGCTGCGGATCGATCATTTTGCAACTGGACTCGCATATTGATGGTATTCAACAATATTCGGAAATACACTTTCAATCAATTCTTCCTTCGATTGTAAAAGTGTACAAAAGTTGTTCAGCAATGTGATCAAACCGGTATCATCGATTGGTATTTTGCCTTCGCCAATGTCCAACAACTGCTTCGAAAACGCCGCTGCGGATCGATCATTTTGCAATTGGACTCGCATATTGATGGTAAGAGTCAGCCTTTGAACATGTCTCCACAAAACTGACGATTTTAAACATGCGTTTATTTCGTCGGCAGGAGTTGATCGAGGAATGACTGGCAAAGTTTGCCGAAAATCGCCGGATAATAAGACTAATGCTCCGCCAAAAAGTTGTTGCTTTTGGCGTAAATCTTGCATTGTTCTATTGAATGCTTCTAATGACTTTTTGTTAGCCATTGGGCACTCGTCCCATAGAACTATTCCAGCTCCTTGCAAAACTTTTGCCATTGCTGAATTCCTCGATATGTTTGCACGTTGGTGTTTCAACGACTTGGATGTTCAACGGTAATTTCAACGCAGAATGTGCTGTTCGGCCGCCATCAAGTAGAGTATCAGCGATGCCTGACGAAGCAATTGCCAGCGCAATTTTCTGCTGTGACCGTATAGTAGCAAGAATCAAAGAGATCAGAAACGTTTTCCCTGTACCACCGGGCGCATCCAGAAAGAAGAATCCACCGGCGTTATTGTCAACCGCTTGTATAATCTTATCATAAGCATTTTTCTGCTGAATATTTAATTTGGTAATGTTAGCTTGTATGAAAGCACGCATTCATTGCAATCGTATTGTTGTTCACGTTGAAGCTCATGGTCAAGCATATCAATCACTGAACGATTGGGCACAGTTATGCCAAGTTGCGCTAATGCCTTATTCGCAATTGTAAGGCACAGATCTTCAACCAATATCAAAGCAACATTATACATTTGTAATGTATATAGCAAGTCTGCGTCCGATGCTCGATTACGCGCCAAAACTAATAAGTCCTCGGTCATGCAGCCTTTGTACTTATTCCACAGTTCTTGCGGATTTGACGGAAGGCATGTAGATATTATTATTGCGAATAATACGCGTATTAGTTTTGGATGAGATGTGAGTGATGCGTCATGAAGTGCGGTGTCCCAATGCATATCATCTTCTAACAAATGCAATCGCTGACATGCTTGACGATACGTCACACACAACTGACCGTCAACAGTTTTTAAATCATCAAATGATCTTGGTCCGCGCACGTTGACTAATAGCAGACGCAAATAGAAACATTCGGCGTTGTTCGGATGGATGGTGTAAATGCGTCCTATGCATCGGTTTTACGGACATTTGGATAACCGTCAACACGCTCCCCTTGCTTTCGTCGTTGAAATGTTTTCGATGATGGATTCCAAGTGAAATATTGTGGTATTTCGGAATATAGCAATGTTCTTGCAAATTCATCGGTTTCACACAACTCGAAAAAGGTAGTAAGTGTTGTCCGCGGTGGTCGTGCTGCGCTCTGTTGTATATTGTCTGCAGTGAAATAAACGCGTTGACCATTTTCGAGATGAACTGCCAAATGAAGAACAACGGGATGCCAGTCGTGTATTGGAAACGATAAAATGCGCCATACCGCTTCGTTGCTGCTTATATAACGGCCCATTTGGTATTGCTGAATTTCATCGATTGTCTGATAATCAGCCACTCCGAAAACTGCCATATCACTGCCCTTATTTACGTATTTGCAGATGTATTTAATCGATTTGACAGAGTTGCAATATTCTACATTGATGTGCGCTTCGAAAATTTTTGACAACTATGGTGAATACGGCACGACCCAACGATTATCAACATCAACGTCTTGATCCCGAACTTTTATGACCGTTGAATTACCACCATCTTCAGCGGATCGATGCCGATATAATTGATATCCGTCATTTCCAGTGATTGTATCATCAACTAAAGCTCTAGGATAGCGCTTTGAACACTTATTGTCAATCATGCATGGTGACGTTGGATTAATAGCGCCTCAAGGGCCGTGGATCATGTTTTTTGTTACAACGTCGAACAATTGTGGGTCGATTGCTTCATCTGGAATTTCCGCTGAGATGACTTTGTCAATCTGATCTGGTCGTATTTTGCGAACTAACCAAATCAAGATGTGTGCATGCGGTAATCCTCTTTTCTGCCATTCGATCGAGTACATCCAGCATCGAACTTCTCCAAAAACACAAAGTTTCACAATTAAATCCATCATTGCTTTTTGCTTTTCCCTGAATACACGTGCTGTCAAGTCGTGACGATCAGTTGTTGATTGACCGGGGAACAAATGGCATTTGATGTCATTCCACTTGGGATTGCACGTGAACGTTATGAACAGATCCGGTCTGCCGTAATGGCGCACATACGACATCGCATCTTGCGCATACTCGTGCATATGGCGCGGACTGCCGATGTATGTGGCTGGCAATATTGTCAGACGTCCAATGCTATTCACATTTGCATCATTCATTACGGCGTCTCTCAAATGGATGTACTCTTCAGAACGCAATTTCGCTTGGTTGAATCGAATAAAGTTGACACGTTCGGTCTCGATCTTCGCATACATGTCAACCAAATACCGATGGAAAAGCTTGCGACATTTCAGGATGTAGTTATCTTCTTGCGGACGAATCATTATTCTGTACGAATAGAAGTTCATCGCACTGAGTTTTTTCGGTGTTTCTTGGCCTATAAATGAACAATACACAAAATATTGAATCGTAAGTAGCATTTCTTCTCAGAAATTGTACTTTTTTTACCAGTAGTTGGATTCATCAATCGCATATTGATGTGATAGCCGTCATCACCTCTCCACAATAATATCGGATATTGTAATGCATCATAACTACGGTGTAGCTCGGAAACACGCTGAAGTTGTTCGTTTCTACGGTGCAGTACAATATCTCGCGATTCAAACTGTTCGCCAACAATGACGATTGCCACCTCATCGATTGTTGGTGGGTTGAATCGTCTGGCATGCTGCCCCATCGGCATTTTGTCTGCTCTGATGACGATTCGATGGTTATCAGACGGCATGCGGTCCAATGCGATTTTGAACAATCGAATCAATTCATTGTGCTCATTGAGAAATCTTTGCAAATTTAGTACGATTTCTCGCCTTGTGCCGGTCGCAATTTTACATTGTTGATTTAGTTGGTCAGTTTCATTACCGATGAAATATATTTGCAAAAATTGATAGTCGGCATCGACAAATGGTATGAGCAAGCCTGCTCGATGGTATATTTGTCCCTGAATCTGCAGAATAAAAATGTCAAATGTTTCACTGGAAATTCCATGCAAAGTAATCACCTTGAACGTCGGCATAAATGGATCTCTAATGATCTTTGTGGCACCAAAAGAAGTCATTTGAAAGCATGAATTGTACGCTTGTATGTTCTGCAAGAAATGCTTAGACGTCGGCGATTCTCCAGTGAGCAAGGAATGTAATGGTTCTGGTGGCGGTTCCAATGCAGGCAGTTTCACTTTGCAACTGGAGCAGCACATGCCAGCTGTTTCTCCTCGAAATTTCGCTGCATTGCAAAGCGTACAAATAATATCCATTGCTCCGATGGCACCATGCAGGCTGTAGTCGCAGTCAGGATCGTAGTGAAAGCCAACATGTTCCATTTGATCGCGAAGGCGGACAGGAACTCGGCCTTGACGGTAATTTGGCCGTTGATTGTCGGCGAATTCAGCTCTAATCTGTGCACGCCGCTCTCTGTACACCGCTCTACCTCGGGCATTCACTTGAGCGCGTTGCTCTTCGCTGTGATTTCTTCTTAATATTGACATTCGACGTGAATCACTCGTATGCCTGCCAACCGTATTACGTTGGCGCAGTCGAGGCATTTTCTAGAGTATGCATATTTGAAGTACATAAATAAAAATGTAAAAATTAACCTAAAACTACATCTTAAACTACACACGCATATGCAATAAGACCCACCAACAGTGTATTTGCAAACCGCATGGAAGCACTAACGAAACAATAACAATACTCACTTGCTTTGTGTGTGTTGCACACAAAATCGGTTCGAATAAATGTAGCAAATCGATGGAACTAAATCTGGAAAAAACACACAATGTTGAAACACTTTTTTTTACACACACCGCGCATTTTCAAGCGACAATCGAACCGCATGGCATCACATACGAAACAACAACAATACTCACTTGCAGAATGTTAATCACGTTGAAATCAGAGAAAAATACGCACAATTTTAAAATATGTCAATAGAAAGAACAAAAAGGCAAATACGATCAACATGCGATGTCAATGTTTTTTATTAGTTGTAAACATCCGCCAGTTGTTTCTGTTTATTAGAAAGGAATTAAAAGGCATTTGACAGGACTACCAATCTTGCGGCAAAACATTATTTCATGAGAATTTGTATAGGCGGGATGTATCATTTTATTTTATTTTTTTTTTTTTGCAAAGCGCGCAATGATACACACATTAAATTTCTTATGTGCACCCTCCAAACAGACCCCAATCACCCCTGAAAATTTCATTGAAATCGGGCAAGCCGTCTAGGAGGAGTATGCACATAAGAAATTTAATGTGTGTATCATTGCGCGTTTTGCAAAAAAAAAAAAATAAAATAAAATGATACATCCCGCCTATACAAATTCTCATGAAATAATGTTTTGCCGCAAGATTGGTAGTCCTGTCAAATGCCTTTTAATTCCTTTCTAATAAACAGAAACAACTGGCGGATGTTTACAACTAATAAAAAACATTGACATCGCATGTTGATCGTATTTGCCTTTTTGTTCTTTCTATTGACATATTTTAAAATTGTGTGTATTTTTCTCTGATTTCAACGTGATTAACATTCTGCAAGTGAGTATTGTTGTTGTTTCGTATGTGATGCCATGCGGTTCGATTGTCGCTTGAAAATGCGCGGTGTGTGTAAAAAAAAGTGTTTCAACATTGTGTGTTTTTTCCAGATTTAGTTCCATCGATTTGCTACATTTATTCGAACCGATTTTGTGTGCAACACACACAAAGCAAGTGAGTATTGTTATTGTTTCGTTAGTGCTTCCATGCGGTTTGCAAATACACTGTTGGTGGGTCTTATTGCATATGCGTGTGTAGTTTAAGATGTAGTTTTAGGTTAATTTTTACATTTTTATTTATGTACTTCAAATATGCATACTCTAGAAAATGCCTCGACTGCGCCAACGTAATACGGTTGGCAGGCATACGAGTGATTCACGTCGAATGTCAATATTAAGAAGAAATCACAGCGAAGAGCAACGCGCTCAAGTGAATGCCCGAGGTAGAGCGGTGTACAGAGAGCGGCGTGCACAGATTAGAGCTGAATTCGCCGACAATCAACGGCCAAATTACCGTCAAGGCCGAGTTCCTGTCCGCCTTCGCGATCAAATGGAACATGTTGGCTTTCACTACGATCCTGACTGCGACTACAGCCTGCATGGTGCCATCGGAGCAATGGATATTATTTGTACGCTTTGCAATGCAGCGAAATTTCGAGGAGAAACAGCTGGCATGTGCTGCTCCAGTTGCAAAGTGAAACTGCCTGCATTGGAACCGCCACCAGAACCATTACATTCCTTGCTCACTGGAGAATCGCCGACGTCTAAGCATTTCTTGCAGAACATACAAGCGTACAATTCATGCTTTCAAATGACTTCTTTTGGTGCCACAAAGATCATTAGAGATCCATTTATGCCGACGTTCAAGGTGATTACTTTGCATGGAATTTCCAGTGAAACATTTGACATTTTTATTCTGCAGATTCAGGGACAAATATACCATCGAGCAGGCTTGCTCATACCATTTGCCGATGCCGACTATCAATTTTTGCAAATATATTTCATCGGTAATGAAACTGACCAACTAAATCAACAATGTAAAATTGCGACCGGCACAAGGCGAGAAATCGTACTAAATTTGCAAAGATTTCTCAATGAGCACAATGAATTGATTCGATTGTTCAAAATCGCATTGGACCGCATGCCGTCTGATAACCATCGAATCGTCATCAGAGCAGACAAAATGCCGATGGGGCAGCATGCCAGACGATTCAACCCACCAACAATCGATGAGGTGGCAATCGTCATTGTTGGCGAACAGTTTGAATCGCGAGATATTGTACTGCACCGTAGAAACGAACAACTTCAGCGTGTTTCCGAGCTACACCGTAGTTATGATGCATTACAATATCCGATATTATTGTGGAGAGGTGATGACGGCTATCACATCAATATGCGATTGATGAATCCAACTACTGGTAAAAAAAGTACAATTTCTGAGAAGAAATGCTACTTACGATTCAATATTTTGTGTATTGTTCATTTATAGGCCAAGAAACACCGAAAAAACTCAGTGCGATGAACTTCTATTCGTACAGAATAATGATTCGTCCGCAAGAAGATAACTACATCCTGAAATGTCGCAAGCTTTTCCATCGGTATTTGGTTGACATGTATGCGAAGATCGAGACCGAACGTGTCAACTTTATTCGATTCAACCAAGCGAAATTGCGTTCTGAAGAGTACATCCATTTGAGAGACGCCGTAATGAATGATGCAAATGTGAATAGCATTGGACGTCTGACAATATTGCCAGCCACATACATCGGCAGTCCGCGCCATATGCACGAGTATGCGCAAGATGCGATGTCGTATGTGCGCCATTACGGCAGACCGGATCTGTTCATAACGTTCACGTGCAATCCCAAGTGGAATGACATCAAATGCCATTTGTTCCCCGGTCAATCAACAACTGATCGTCACGACTTGACAGCACGTGTATTCAGGGAAAAGCAAAAAGCAATGATGGATTTAATTGTGAAACTTTGTGTTTTTGGAGAAGTTCGATGCTGGATGTACTCGATCGAATGGCAGAAAAGAGGATTACCGCATGCACACATCTTGATTTGGTTAGTTCGCAAAATACGACCAGATCAGATTGACAAAGTCATCTCAGCGGAAATTCCAGATGAAGCAATCGACCCACAATTGTTCGACGTTGTAACAAAAAACATGATCCACGGCCCTTGAGGCGCTATTAATCCAACGTCACCATGCATGATTGACAATAAGTGTTCAAAGCGCTATCCTAGAGCTTTAGTTGATGATACAATCACTGGAAATGACGGATATCAATTATATCGGCGTCGATCCGCTGAAGATGGTGGTAATTCAACGGTCATAAAAGTTCGGGATCAAGACGTTGATGTTGATAATCGTTGGGTCGTGCCGTATTCACCATAGTTGTCAAAAATTTTCGAAGCGCACATCAATGTAGAATATTGCAACTCTGTCAAATCGATTAAATACATCTGCAAATACGTAAATAAGGGCAGTGATATGGCAGTTTTCGGAGTGGCTGATTATCAGACAATCGATGAAATTCAGCAATACCAAATGGGCCGTTATATAAGCAGCAACGAAGCGGTATGGCGCATTTTATCGTTTCCAATACACGACTGGCATCCCGTTGTTCTTCATTTGGCAGTTCATCTCGAAAATGGTCAACGCGTTTATTTCACTGCAGACAATATACAACAGAGCGCAGCACGACCACCGCGGACAACACTTACTACCTTTTTCGAGTTGTGTGAAACCGATGAATTTGCAAGAACATTGCTATATTCCGAAATACCACAATATTTCACTTGGAATCCATCATCGAAAACATTTCAACGACGAAAGCAAGGGGAGCGTGTTGACGGTTATCCAAATGTCCGTAAAACCGATGCATAGGACGCATTTACACCATCCATCCGAACAACGCCGAATGTTTCTATTTGCGTCTGCTATTAGTCAACGTGCGCGGACCAAGATCATTTGATGATTTAAAAACTGTTGACGGTCAGTTGTGTGTGACGTATCGTCAAGCATGTCAGCGATTGCATTTGTTAGAAGATGATATGCATTGGGACACCGCACTTCATGACGCATCACTCACATCTCATCCAAAACTAATACGCGTATTATTCGCAATAATAATATCTACATGCCTTCCGTCAAATCCGCAAGAACTGTGGAATAAGTACAAAGGCTGCATGACCGAGGACTTATTAGTTTTGGCGCGTAATCGAGCATCGGACGCAGACTTGCTATATACATTACAAATGTATAATGTTGCTTTGATATTGGTTGAAGATCTGTGCCTTACAATTGCGAATAAGGCATTAGCGCAACTTGGCATAACTGTGCCCAATCGTTCAGTGATTGATATGCTTGACCATGAGCTTCAACGTGAACAACAATACGATTGCAATGAATGCGTGCTTTCATACAAGCTAACATTACCAAATTAAATATTCAGCAGAAAAATGCTTATGATAAGATTATACAAGCGGTTGACAATAACGCCGGTGGATTCTTCTTTCTGGATGCGCCCGGCGGTACAGGGAAAACGTTTCTGATCTCTTTGATTCTTGCTACTATACGGTCACAGCAGAAAATTGCGCTGGCAATTGCTTCGTCAGGCATCGCTGATACTCTACTTGATGGCGGCCGAACAGCACATTCTGCGTTGAAATTACCGTTGAACATCCAAGTCGTTGAAACACCAACGTGCAACATATCGAGGAATTCAGCAATGGCAAAAGTTTTGCAAGGAGCTGGAATAGTTCTATGGGACGAGTGCCCAATGGCTAACAAAAAGTCATTAGAAGCATTTAATAGAACAATGCAAGGTTTACGCCAAGAGCAACAACTTTTTGGCGGAGCATTAGTCTTATTATCCGGCGATTTTCGGCAAACTTTGCCAGTCATTCCTCGATCAACTCCTACCGACGAAATAAACGCATGTTTAAAATCGTCAGTTTTGTGGAGACATGTTCAAAGGCTGACTCTTACCATCAATATGCGAGTCCAATTGCAAAATGATCGATCCGCAGCGGCGTTTTCGAAGCAGTTGTTGGACATTGGCGAAGGCAAAATACCAATCGATGATACCGGTTTGATCACATTGCTGAACAACTTTTGTACACTTTTACAATCGAAGGAAGAATTGATTGAAAGTGTATTTCCGAATATTGTTGAATACTATCAACGCAACGATTATTTAAGTGAACGCGCAATATTGGCACCAAAAAATGTACACGTCAACGAAATCAATTTTGCCATTCAAGAAAAACTGCCAGGAGAAGCTACAACATATATATCGATTGATAGCGTTTTGAATCAAGATGAAGTAGTCAATTATCCAACTGAGTTCTTGAATTCTTTGGATCCCCCCGGTCTGCCACCGCATCGTTTGGTCCTGAAAGTCGGTTCACCCATTATACTTCTACGAAATCTTAATCCACCGACTTTGTATAATGCACAAGGCTTTCAGTCAAAAAATTGTGGCCAAATTTGATTGAAGCAACAATACTAAATGGCAAGGCAGCAGGTGATGTCGTACTCTTACCACGCATTCCCATGATTCCAACGGACATGCCGTTTGAATTTAAGCGCTTGCAGTTCCCAGTACGTCTTGCCTTTGCGATGACCATCAACAAATCGCAAGGGCAAACGTTTCAAGTGTGCGGTGTCAATTTGAAAGAACCGTGCTTCTCCCACGGCCAATTGTTCGTCGCATGCTCGAGAGTGGGAACACCAAGGTGCTTATTCATTTACGCGCCAGGTGGAAAACCAAAAATGTTGTATACCAATATGTTTTATAAATAAGTAACAGTTTTACAACAATAAATAAAACACAGAGTAAAAACCCTTAAGAGTTTTAATCGATTTAGGTGTAGCGAGGCACACAGGGTAACAGCTAGTTCCTCATATAACCGTGCTGTTAAAAACTACTATTTAAAAGCACTATAATTGTTAACTAAATACGCCAAAAACATTACATTTAATCACCGAGATAGTATGAGTTAGTTCTATGAGAGCAAGTGTGAAATCCCACATCTCGGGACCCGAAAAAACCGATTTCGACAAAATTTAGTACGTGGCATTCTTCTTACATTTCCATGTCACATTGTGAGAATGGGCGAAATCGGAAAACAACCACTCCTACTTCCCATATAAAAATTTTAAATTAATATGACGGGATCAAACTTTCCACGAATGATGTCTTTAGTGAGCGCCACCTTATGATCAAAAATTGTTCAAATCCAATGAAAACTGTTCAAGCCTCTAGGTACCGAATATTTAGACTCCGGTACCTATAGTTGACTTTTGATGAAAAATGTCCGTCAATATGTGATATATATAACTGATATTAAAAGATAATCCTTCATTCATAATAGTATGTCTGTACCTCAAAAATGGGTTGATTTGTACCAATACTTCCCTTAATCTCCATGTACTTAATATAAAGATTTCCGAACTTCGGGGTGACTTTGTAACGCATATATCCGCCAATATGTGAGTTATTCCAATGAAAATAAAATAGCGTGTTTTATTCATAACAGTGTATCTTTGTGCCTAAAATAAATAAATTTGAGCGAATACTTGGCCTACCCCCTACTTAACTAATATCTGGATTTTCGAACAGCCGACGGACTTTACACTACATGATTGTTTTTTCACCTTAAAGTATTTCTCTCGCTTTGATTCTTGCAAGTTACAAGAGTTGAAAATGTTCTGTTACACCCAATTCTAACCCTTCTTTACTTGTTCTACTTACTTGAGTTAACATTAGATTGGTCTTAGTTGTCCTTCAGATGAATTGGATGGTACTTGGAGCGTACCAAAGAAGAACGTGAAATAAAATAGTACTTAAATCGTGGTTTATTATAATCCAAATCGTTAAGTCATTAAAGAGGGTTTGATTTGAGTGTTTAGTGCAATCCTAAACACCTATATGTTTTTCATGCGTTCCAATTAGGGTGAATTTCTGTCCATAAAACGTAGGCATTTAGCGCAGAAACATCCAAAATATTCGAGAAAAAACGATTAGTTTGTCTCTTGCACGTACATGTATATGTTTCTACTGATTGATCAATAGTGCCTATTACAGATTTTGTATAATTATAAAAATAGATTATTTCCGACAACTTCTTGGGATGGTTAAAAATATGTCTTTACTACCTCCTTCATACCCAATTACTAGATCCAACACTACCCTTTGGCCTTGAGTTCGTTCCGGTTGTGTAGCTACTAAATTTTTTCCCAAATATATATAAAAATTTGCACACTATTACGTACGCATATCCGCAGCTACCCATTTATCCCGTATTTAATTGGCTTACTTGGCATGTAAACTAAGAATTAGCATCTGCCTCTGAAAGGAATTAGACGCTTATCTACTGTTACGTTTTCGTACGTTAGTTAGCTACCCATTTCTAGGAGCAAGCTACCCGAATCGGTGCAAGTTTATCGTACTCTCTGTGCTCTGCGATTGTCTCTGTTATCGAACCTCAGCATACGATTTATTTCCAAAAACAAAGTGACATTGCATGAACTTCATCCCAAAGACTGCAGAGACCTGTAATTATATGTATATAAATTAAACCATTAGTTTGCGGTTTTGATTTTTAAAAAAGGGATAGCGGATGTTGTCTTAAGACTGAGTACAATTTGTACCTTAAGTCTAAATTTAACCTACGCTTGTACCGGGTCACGTTCCATATAGTCAGCAGTTAATCGAATGCGCGTGTGAATCCGCTAATATTGCTGACGCGACGTCAGCTATTGCTGGGTTTCGAGTTTCGTACTGAGTTGCTGACCGATGGTGGGAATTGTCTGAAGTGCTGTGTTAACTCCTCCCCTCTTAAATATGATCGTCCTCGATTTTATATAATTTGGAATATTATGAGTTTCTTCTGGAAGGGTAACTATTTGACTCATGTTAGGTCTTATTGTCTCCTTTTCTATATATTTTATTCCAATCTTCTTTTTCCGTAATAAGATAAAAATTATTATGGCGGTAGTTAAAGCTACCGATGTCAGGCTGCCAATAGATAGTGTAGCTTTCTTAAGAGAATTTATCCGCTTGATGTTGGTGAGGTGTAATTCTTTTAAAGCTCCCAATGATAGCAATTCAATACGTTCTTTTTCTATTGGGGCTGGTTGCAAAATTGCGGGAATGGCTTCAATTGTTTCTGCTTCGATATTGCTAAATATTTGATTGTTAATTTTGATTGTTGAGTTGTAAAATATTATGACATGTGTTCCATTTATTTCTTTAGTTTCCCCATCGGCTTCTATTTTTCCATTAAATTTATTCAGCAATATTATTCCAGTTTTTGTTTCTTCGATTGTGGGCTCGTGATTCCCGTTTGTTATGGTACATGTGGATTTTAAGCTATTTACTATTCTACTTATACAATCGTCTTTACTTAGATCTATTAGATTAATTTCTTTACAAATTGCTATTTCATTAAAACTTTCACATTCATTTTTAATTCCGTATATTTATTTTTTCCTTTAAGATTTTCTTTATAGTCCGTTTTAATTACATAATTGTTTTCTTTCTCTACAGGTCTTATAATTATTTTTTTAAATGTTTCATAAAAAGTTAACGGAATTTTTATCATATATAAAATCGTTATGTCTTTGCTTAGTACATTTATCTTTGAGAATTTCAGTGCCTCTTCGGCAGTTTTAAAGGCATTTGTTCCTCCTTTAGTTTATTAATAGAAAATTTAACTTCATCAATGCTTAAAAGTATTGAGTTTATTATATTTTGTTTTGCCCATTGGATGGCATATTTGATATTTATTAATTCTTCTTTGATCAATCTTATTCTGTTTTGTAAATTTATCATAATTTCTGTTATAGTGTCTTCATCCTTTTTTATGGTATTTAACATTTTATTGACAATATTTGTTATATTATTTATACGTTTTTCAAATAAATTATTAATAATTATTTGATTATTATTATTTTGGTTCAGATTATTCAAATTGTCATTTATAATATTAACATCATTATGATCAGGAGATCCGGCGATGTACTCGTATTTCCATGCCGTTCCTAATATGTCAATTGATCTCCTCTTCTTTTTGTTTTCTACCGGTTTAAGGGTGTTGAGGATTTCAAAAGTTTGGGTAGTTTCATGGATAAAAGAAAGTTATCTTTAGGGACTTGAGTGGTTATTTCATTATAAGTTTCTGTCAGGAAATGTTTGTAACGGTCTAGGTCAATGAGGTGTGTTAGTCTAAGTGTTCCGTCCTGTATTTTTGCATTTCCGTTGTCTATTGTAATGAGTTGAGCTTTACTGTAGTCCAAAATTTTTACATCTGCTAGTAAAGATGTAATCACCGTGAAGATAATTATAAATTTGGATAAATCCATTGTTCCTAAAATAGATAGTTTTTATTAGAGATTTGTGAATTATCCGTCCAGACATTGTTTTAACTGTTGTTCTACATATTATTCCCAGATACTATTTCTTTTTTATATTTTGGAGTTAGTTTTGAACCAAATCTTTTATTTATTTTTGCATAAATTATATCTCCTGGGGAATATTCTTTAGGTTCTGATCTTTTGCTGTTATGGTAAGAAAGATCTTGTTCCTGTTTTTCCTTAAGTAATATAATATTTTCGTTTCTCTGCTGCTCTAACTGTTGCGGGTCGGTAAAAACTCTATTCCCAAAGAATGTGGTAATGGGTTGGTTTCTGGTTGTTGAATGTATCGTTGAATCATATTCTTGCACAGATTTGAATAATAATTCTTCGAATGTTATTCCTATGTTGTTTGCTTTTAAAAATCTCATTATTTCAGAAAGTGTACTATGGAATCTTTCTACTTGCCCGTTACTAGTGCTACTATAGGGTGGTGTGGTATATACGTTAATAGACATTTGGTCCTTTAGTAAAGTTAATATTGCGGCTGAATTGAGAGATTTTTCGTTATCTACTATTACTTGTTTTGGTATTCCAAATGAGATCATTAATTCTCTTATTGGGTTTTTTATATGTTCTATTGCTTTGGACTGTATAATTTTAACCTATGCGTATTTTGAAAATTTATCAATTGCCGTGAGTATTAGCCTTTTTTCTGTCGAGTAAATATCATTGTGTACGATTTCTCCTGGAAACTGAGGAATGGGAGTCTCTTGTAACCGTGGTTTTGGAGGATGTCTATCATATTTATACTCCCGACATATGGAACATTGTTTAACTGTTTTTTCAATTTTAGAATGCATGCTTGGAAAGTAAAATTTCTGTAATATTTGTGTTTTGTTTTCGCGACTATTTCTATGTGCTCTCTGATGTTCTTTAATAATTATTTCTTCCTGTTCTGTCTCTGACACGATGTCTTGAAGTAGGGTTTGTGTGAATCTAATTTTGATATTTGCAAAGTGAAGTGGATATATTTCCCGAATTTTTCCCATTAAGCTTTGTGTAGTGTATAAACCGTTAAGTAATGCTGGGTCAAGGTGTTGCTTAAATATGTCTATAATGTCCTGTGTCGAATATTCTCGTCTTGTAATTGTATGTCTATGGAAACAGGGAAATGGTATTTCAAACGTATAGTTATCTATGTCACCGATTAAGATGAATACTTGATTTTTGAAGGCATTTATGGGTGCTTCAGTAGCTGGGATGAGCTGATGTGCGGCACTTTCGTCGCTATGGTCAGTAGTCGTTAGGGCGTTAACGTCAGTCTGTGGAGGTCTCGATAGTGCTTCGGCTACAACGTTTGTCTTTCCTGGTTTGTATTTCATTTCGTAATTGTAATCTTCGAGGATACATTTCCATCTTTTCATTTTTCCGTTATTATTTTTATTACTTAATGCATAGGTTAGGGGTTGATGGTCTGTGAAAATGATTACTTGGGGTGAACCATACAAATAACTTCTAAAACTATTAAGTGCCCATATTATTGCCAGCATTTCTTTTTCATTTGCGGCGTAATTTTCTTCGGCTTTATTTAGTGAACGGGATATGAATGCTATGGGTTTGCCTGATTGTTCTAAGACTGCTCCGAGAGCATAATTAGATGCATCAGTGGTGAGGTTAAAGTCAGGATATGCTAGAACTACTTCCTTTGAAACGAGTGAGGATTTTATTTTATTGAGGGCTTCTATTGCTGCGCTATTGAGAGTTATCTGTTTTTTACAGGATGCATTTTTTGAAATGCGTCCATCCTCCCCTCTTAAGAGCGAAGTAAGGGGCTTTGCTAATTTAGCATAATCCCTTATGAAGCGGCGGTAGTAGCCGGAAAAGCCAAGGAAAGATCTTAAGTATTTCAAAGTTTTCGGACATAGAAAATTTTGTATAGCTTCAACTTTTGAAGGATTGGTTTTTACACCACTTGGTGAAATAATAAAGCCTAGAAACTCGACTTCATTTCGGAAGAATTCGCACTTGTCGAGTTGAACTTTCATATTTGCTTCTTTGAGAGTGCGAAATATTTGTTCAATATTTTGGAGATTTCTTTCTTCATCTTCGGCGAAAACTATTATGTCATCAATGTAGACATAGCAGATTTTACCTATATAGTTTCTTAGAATATCATCTAAGGCTCTTTGAAATATAGAAGGAGCGTTTTTCAGCCCGAATGGGAGTCGTGTAAACTCATATTTGCCATTATTGACAGAAAAGGCAGTTTTTTCAATGTCAGATTCTTTTAAAGGAATTTGATGGAATCCACTTTTTAAATCCAATACGGAAAAATATTTATTATTTCCTAATTGCGCAATAATATCATTTATTTCGGGTATGGGGTATTTGTCGGAAATGGTATCATTATTTAATTTTCTGTAATCAATTACGAGTCTAAATTTCTTTTCGCCGGAGGCGTCTAATTTTTTTGGAACAACCCAAACTGGTGAGTTGTATGGAGAACGTGATGGTCTTATTTTGCCATCTTTGAGTAAGGTTTGGATTTCCTTGGTGACGAATTCTCTCATGCCAATAGGGTATGGATAATATCTGGTGTAAACGGGTGTACCTTAAGAAGTCCTGATTTCGCCTACTACGGTAGTAGTGTAGGTTAGTTTTTCATTTAGATCGGAAAATAACTGAGAATATTTGTTTGCAAGTTTTTGAATGAGGAATTTCTGAGAAGGTGTCATATGTTCTGTCCTTACGTCAATACTGTTTGTTATAGGAGAAAGCTTCTGTTTTATTCTTATTTCTTTACCGTTACCGAATTTAATTATGTCATCGCGAATGTTTATAGTTGCATTGAGGCGTTTGAGGCTATCGTTTCCGATAATACCATCAAAAGATTTCAGTCCTGGTAGGATAAAAAATTTCAAATTCGAGTTATCTATTTGAGCTAGATTAATTATTGTATGATGGGTAATTTGAATCTTTCCTGCTATGGAATTTGCAAAAAAAGCTTCTTCATTAGGAATTGGTTTTACTATAAGTTGTGGTTGTATGTAATTTTTGCTTGATCCTGTATCTATAAGTATTTTAAAAAAATTTCCGTTCTAAATTCTATTTAAGGCAACGAAGAACTTTTCATCCTAAAAAATTAATATCTGTGTAGTCGGGTTGGCTATTCTCTTGAACTAGTTGTTCGATTTGTTCGTTGTTTAACATTGCTTCGTATTCTTCCTTTGTCGATGTCAAGATTTGTTCGTCATGGTGGTCATATGTGGCTTGTTGGTCATATACGAGTAGATCTTCTCTACCGGTTTCTATATGGAAATTCCTTTGTTGTTTGAAAGGCACTTGTGGAGGGCAATTTGACGGTCGTTTCCAAGCTTGGTTATTGGGTGCATTTCTATTCATATAGTTAACCACTTTTGTATGTATGGAATGGTCTACATCCATTGGCTCTGGACGCGGAAGTCCGAAAGGACGTGGGGGTTGTGGCCTAGCGGGATGTTGATATGTTCGCCGAAAGTTTGGAGAATTGCTATAGTTAAAATTTGCTTGTTGCCGTTGCTGAGACACGTAGTTCGATTTAGATAAATATGGCTTAGGAATGTAAGCCAATTGTGGGTAGAATTCGTTGGTGGCCTTTTTAGGCGGAAGAGGTGGGCGAAAGTCCTGAGCTTTTCTAACGTGGGAATTATTATTGATCGCGTAATGCGAACGAAATTTCTGGTTTTCTCACTTAACACATAAGTGAAGAGCTTGAGGGAGGTCTACGGGTTCTCTCATGCCAAGGAGCCTTGGCAAATCGCCATTCAGTCCTCGAATAAAAGTGTCAAAGGCTTTGTCACGATAAGTTCGTGTGAGTAAATGCATGGATTCAGCACCGATTTCGATGCAACCAAGTTTATTAAGAATGAGAGATAGTTGCGAATATACCCTTTGGTAAAATTAATGAATAGTATGGCTACCTTGAACTAATGACGTCATTTGGTACTCTTAGGTACCTACGTCCCTTTTATCGGCGTAATGGAGAGTAAGGCATTTTGAAATAGCCTTCCATTCTAAAGGTGTGTTATACGATTCGAGAGCAATGTCTGCGTTGCCCACGATTTTGTTTCTTACTATCGTAATTTGGTGATCCTCTTTGAGGTTCGTATATTTCCAAAATTCTGTCCACGCTTTTCTTCCATGAACTGAATTCTCTTGGATTCCCAGAGAATTCACGAAGACATCTTACCACATCAGGGATTTTGTCTAAGTCGTTGATGTTGTTTGTCAGTGTAGGGTCTATAGTCACGTCAGTTAAGTTTGCAAAGTTTGCGTTTGGATTAAGCGCAGCTTGGACTATGTGTCGTCCTTCTTGTCTTAAAATGTTTGTGACCACACCACTTATAATATTGGTTAATTGTTCCAGATTCATTTCGCCAGAATTTGAAACAGGATGGGATGTTTGGGTACTGCCTGCGGTGGGTGCGTTTAGCACAGCAGGTCGTATGGGGTTGTTTGTCCAATTTTATTGGATATTTTGAGGATATTATTGTTTTTAGTTATATGTCCTTATCCTCTGGAGAGTCCCTTTGGTGGTGAATCGAAGAGTTGGACTGTAGTTATTAAGAACCGGAGGGTCCCCCGTTAGGTGGTGAATCTCGGCTCTTTCGTTCTTATAATTTATTAGCTGTACAAGCCGTTCTTATTTTGTTTATAGTTTATAATTCTCTGGTTTTTTAATAATCTCTTTCCACTTTTTCCAAATGCTTTATAAATTTCTTAGTTTTTTAATTAATTAATTTAATATTTCTCTATATTGTTACTTATATCTAGCCTCCTCGCGCAAGGGGTGTCGTCCCATTAGCTGTCCTACTAAGGTCCCTCGTTGCGCACATGGTGGAGGGTGCGTTTCCTTCCTATCGGATCCTAACGCTTTCAGTCCGGTGTAAGGGGACAGCTTCCCATCAGGATATCTTTGGTCCTTCGATGTTATTATTCTTTAACCTTTGGGGCTCCGATAGCCGCTTTTGTGTATTACTCGGTATTGTAATTTTTACTCACTCGCGGAGGCTTAATTTTTAGTTTTCAGGCTTTCACTACCTTCGCGCGCGGTCTCTGCTCGGGCGCCAATTAAACAATTAGTTTGTGGTTTTGATTATTAAAAAAGGGATATCGGACTCGCGTCCGCGTCTTTATTATAAAAATGTTGTCTTAAGATTGAGTACAATTTTTACCTTAAGTCTAAATTAAACCTACGCTTGTACCGGGTCACGTTCCCTATAGTCAGCAGTTAATCGGATGCGCGTGTGAAACCGCTAATATTGCTGATGCGACGTCAGCTATTGCTGGGTTTCGAGTTTCGTACTGAGCTGCTGACCGATGGCGGGAATTGTCTGAAGTGTTGTGTTAACTTAGAGGCTATGTTCGTAAATGCATCATGACGATTCCATAACAAACAGAACGTTCAGAAATGCCAATATTGCAGCACTGCAATAATCAAGCGTTCAAAAAGACAACACTTCTATCAGCTGTCACTCATAATTTCTATCAAAAAATTGTTTACTGCATTTAACTACGATGTCTGACGAAAAGTAAGTGCAAAACTGTTTAATTTTTGTATTGAAATTTAGTTAAATTATGTTAATAATAATTGTACAAATTATTATTTTTAAATTTTTAGAGAAAATCTCAGTAATGCGGAGACACAGTTATTGCTGAGAGTACGGTTGAATATGGAGGAGGGTAGAAGGAAAAAAATGTATTGTGGAAGAAAGTTGTGACCGAAGTTAAAAATGTAAATCTACATACATATAAGACTGGACAGCACCACAGCGCAGAGAAAGTTCTTAAATCTCTTGGTAACGTACAAGCGCATTAAGAAAAGAAATAATTCTTCCGGTAGAGAAGCTACATACTGGAGGTATGGTACAAGGCACTCAATTACTCCTCCAATAGCAAATTTGCAAGCCTCTTTGGATTTGGTACTGTCAACGTCGCCCACACGACTTTATTGTTTTAATAAATGATTTGTTTTTAGGTATTTTTCTTTTTAAACACAAACATTTGTACCTACAAATTTTTCTTTTTGACTTCAATACCCTTCTTTTTCTTAAATTTAAAGAAAATCTATCATTTCTTTGCTCACAAATCTCGTCTAAAGTTAGATTCAGCAAAATTTCCATTTTAGTATTATACGCGTTCAAAAATGCAAACAAATGTATCTGCAAATTGTCAAAAATTGTATAAGAAGTATCAAACGTCAAACTTGCAGTGTTGCCACTGTTGCTTATGCTGCAAGTCATGATGCATTTATGAACATAGCCATATCTTCACCTAAAATGCAAAATAATGTATCATCAAAAAATTCGAAATTGAGTGCCTTATTGACTACGATTCACTAATTCAAATTACATACATAATATTACATATCGTCACCTGAAATGCAAAATAACGTAACAACATTTTCAGAAATTTACAGTGGCATGAATGAAACACGAAATAAAATCCAACATGAGTGAAACAAAATATTAATATTGGTTAAGACTGGTTTATATATGACCGCAGAGCCAGAAAATGTTGAACATATGTAATATTATGTATGTAATTTGAAGTAGTGAAGCGTAATCAATAAGACACTCAATTTTGATTTTTTTGATGATACGTTATTTTGCATTTCAGGTGACGATATGTATAGTATGCCCAACATTATCAGGTTCTGTGCTCATACATGAACCAGTTTTAACCAATATTAACATTTTTTTCACTCTTATGTTGTTATTGGTTGCAGTTGGTTCTGTTGACCACTCAATGTCTTCGCCTTTTGAAAAGTACACGACAATGTTACTAACATCAGCTTCAGCAATACTTTCTTCTACCTCACTGGCAATGTACGCTTCAGAAGATTTGCCATCTGGCAATTCTTCCAATACATTCTCATCGTTCTCAACATAAAAATAGACAACAACATATCCAAATTACTCACCGATGCTCGGTTTCGTTGCATTTTACAAAATATCTACAATGATTGTCGTTTTCTACAAAAACTAATTGGAGAACATGGAGCGAAACTTCCTCTTGACGCTTTAATTCTTCTTCTTTCTTTCTTATCTTCTTTATTATCCAATGTTGCCCACACGTTAGTTTTGATAGTGCCACCTTTTTTTCTTAAAATTTTAAAAAATATTTTACCCTTTTTTAAGCAGTTTCTTTCAGTGCAGAAATTCGTAAAAGGAAATTTTAAAATTTTGTGTATTTTATGACATATAAAAAAATAACATTGAAAGGTGAGATGACCTTAAAGTAACAGAAGGGTTAACACCGACTACGCAAGAGAATATGCTGCCACTTTGGGAGAGAGTAAATATCCCAATTACGCCAAGTGCACATATTCCAATTGGAAATCATGTTTTTTATCCATCGAGTGTCTCAGCTCTAATTAGGAATGCCTCTCATTCGTTGTGTTATAATATGAGAGTCATTGTCGAGTTCTTGCCAGAGCATAACCCAACAAACGAAACATTTTTAAATTCAGTGAAATTTATAAAACGTTTAGAGATGCTAAAAAGTGCATATAACTGGCAAAAATATATTTTAATTTGTGGTGTACAACAAAAACTACGAGGATCCTCAAAATTGTGGATTGACTCACAGCACAGTACACTGCCCGCAGTTTGTGAATAAATTTTTGACTTAATGTCAATTGTTTTTTTTTTCTTTTAATTGAGATAAACCTATTTTTTATAGGGAACTCTATAAATTCCAATCGGCCTTCACAAATATTAGCCATGCGCCCCCATATTATTGCTCCACCACCCCCATCTTTCACAGTAGGTATCAAGTTTTTCTTATCTAGTGCCAGTGCCCGTATACAAAAACGCCGGTATCTTTGGGATATTTAACAACGTTTTATATTGAAGAAGTTCTTGCAACAATCCGACATGTATGTTTTTCCTTGTTCATGGAGTTTAACTAATATAATATTTCTCTTTCGGAAGGGCTTATTTCTTTGTGTTTAGGGAACATTGTATATTCCGAATTTAATTTCGAATTTCGAAAAAAAACTATAACTTTCCGAAACTTTTACACTTCGTTATTACATGGGTAGGCACGATTCCGATTACTTTGGCGGAGGGGTAAAAAAACCTAATTTACGTATAAATGGGGTATGTACGGATAGGGGGGCTTCTCCAGAGGAGGAATATACAAAAATTATGTAAAAATTGCTAATATTTTTGAAAATATTCACGTTTAAAAATTCAAAAACTTGCACTAAGAACACATGGTATTTCTCCATGTTTCACAGAATATTTTCATGTTTTTCACTCACTATATTTAGATATACACTCTTAACATGGAAATAAGTTCACCTTTCACTTTTATTTTGCAATTTTTCAGCCAAATTTAGTTATTTAAAATCACTTATCAAGTTTATGGCTGAAAAGTTAAGAGTGTTTATGTTTACGAGGAAAACCAGCGTTGCCACACCTAAAAAACCAAAAGTGAAGGATTTTTAGCGTTTCGCAGCGTTTTCTTTGTTTGTACTTTCGAGTGATTCTTTTTTCTTTATTAACTATAAAAAAACTATAAAGAAGATTTTTCTAGCTAAAATTAAATATGTGAACACTTTTCTATATACATACATACATATATGAATAATATGTGATTTATATTTAATAAAAACAGATAAGTAAAATCGTGTGATAATATTATATTATATATATGATTTTAATAAAACTTTTATATATAAAAGAAATTTTTGATCTTCTAGTTATAACTACTTTGGGGTAGCGACGGTGGTGTCGACAAGCCAGAGTTATTTTGAAGATGATATTGACAAGTTACTTTCACTTTACTATTATGACTCCTTTGGGGCAGCGACGGTGTTATCGACTACCCAGAGTTATTTTGAAGATGATATTGACAAGTTACTTTTCACTTTATTATTATGACTCCTTTGGGGCAGCGACGGTGTTGTCGACTACCCAGAGTTATTTTGAAAATGATATTCACGCTTTGAGTTTCATTCTAAAACTGATTTATTTTATAATTTGTAAGCTTATTGCTAGCTTACTATTTTTGCCGTCGCTGCTGCCGTTTGCTCGACGTTATTGCTTGCATAGGCGCTTCCCACGCTCATGTATCGAGCTGATCGAACTACTACAGCTAACCAAGCATTTTGTATTGTTTACATCATTTGGTCGCGCATGAAGTGAACGATGCAGACTGCATGCTTTGCAATTTTTGGCAGCATGAGCGCTTCAGTGCGTTAACTACTGTTAACTACTCCCTCCTTCAAAACATGGTCGTCCTCGGCCGTATCCAACCTTTCCATCACTTTACGCACCGCCTTAGAAGTTTCTCTTCGCCGCCTACGCTTTAGTAAGATGATTGATCCTGCAAGGCTTACGGCGATTGTGGCACAAATTACTGCGGCTAGTACTGGTGCAGCAATCGTTCGTATGCGTAATTCAGCGATGTGCCGCAAGTTTACTTCACTTAGCTTGTGAAGAAATGGTAGGCTTAGTAGGGGTAGGGTATGATAGGAGGTCATGTTGATCCGTGCGGAGGCAGACTGTTGTGGGAGTCTCTTCGGGTACCCATTGAGAGTAACGTATTTGGTGCCATTGATAAAAGCGCTACGTTCGAATGTAACAAGATAAGTGCAATTAATAAACATTTCAGGGCCATCATCTATACTAGCCTTGACTATTGCGTCGTTTATCAAAACAATACCATCGTCGACGACGACAATGTGGGATAAGTCGCTGGGCTTGGTGGCACAGTGTGCTACAGCGCCAAAGTGTAGGCTTTGTGTGCAAGTTTCAGTTTCGGCTTCTTTACAGAACGTTACCATCGGTGTATCAATACAGAATATAACAGCGGTAATGTTGCCTCCGCAGTCATCTATAATGTTGTCCGGTAAATGAAATATACGGCCAGCATGCGATACAGGAAAAATAGTAATCTTCTTACATAATAACTTAGGTCTAGGAAAACCGATAATAAAGCTTACAATTTCATTGCTTGCTAAAACGTTAACTCTGCTATGCTAAAAAATTGGGTTATTGTAACTCCTATGAAACTCTCCTTCATAACCGCCTCCAAATCATCTGCATCAATAATAGCAGGGTTTATTACATTAAATTTTGAAAGTGTGATTGCAATTATTAACTTTTGAATCTCTAGTGTTAAAATTCTGTTTCTAGCCAAAAGTGTTTCATAGAGGTGCGATGAATCTATTTCTTACCTTTTTTTTACACAGAGAATTTTATTGACCGTATTCGTGAGGGCGTTAATCTGTTCCTGAGTTCTGGAATTAATGACGATCTGCCTATTACGAGGGCTGTCCGATAAATAACCGACCTAACCATGATGCACGCGACTTTTTCGAAATTTTTTTTTTTTATTTTTCTACATAGTCTCCTTGTAACTCCACACACTTCTCCCAGCGATGCTCCTATCTCTGCAACCCTTCCAAATAGTACTTGGCGTCTTTGTCTGCAAAATACGAGTTCACGAAAGAGATTGCCTCCTCATTTGACGAAAATCTCCGGCCGCCGAGCGCAGTTTTAAGTTGAGGAAACAAAAAAAAGTCGCTTGGTGCTAGATCCGGTGAATAAGGTGGATGGTCAATCAGTTCGAACCGCAATTCGTGGATTTTCGCCATGGCGACTGTTGAGGTGTGAGATGGTGCGTTGTCTTGGTGGAACAAGACTTTCTTTTTTTGCAAATGTTGGCGATTTTTCGAAATTTCTTCCTTTAGCTTGTCCAATAATGATGCGTAGTATGCTCCTGTTATAGTTTTTCCTTTTTCAAGATAGTCGATAAAAATAATTCCATGGCTGTCCCAAAAAACGCTCGCCATCACTTTCCCAGCCGAATACACAGCTTTAGGTTTTTTTGGGGCTGGTTCCTCCTTTTCAATCCACTGTTTAGATTGGATTTTTGTTTCGGGCGTATAATGATGAATCCAAGTTTCGTCTACAGTTATCAATCGGCGCCAAAACTCGGTCTTATTGCCTCTAAACTGAGCCAACAGAGCGCTGGAAATGTTCATGCGCGCACGTTTGTGGTCTAGCGTAAGCAAACGCGGCACCCAACGCGCGGACAGCTTTCTCATGCCCAAATCTTGGTTTAGTATGTGACAAACAGTTTCTTTTGACATCTTCATAATCTCAGTTATTTCCCTAACTTTAATCCGGCGGTCGTCTAGTACCAATTGATGAACTTTAGCGATGTTATCGTTAGTGGTTACAGTTTTTGGACGCCCAGGACGTTCATCATCTTCCAAGCTCCTGCGACCACGTTTAAATTCAGCTGCCCAAAATTTTACGGTGGTAAACGATGTTGCAGAGTCACCATACACAGAGTCCAACTCATCTTTGATTTGTGAAGGCGTATTGCCTTTCAAAAATAAAAATTTAATTACAGCTCGATATTCAATTTTTTCCATTTTGGGGAAATCACCGAAATAGACTCACAAAAACGACTGTCAACAGATAATTGCGCAAGATAAATTTCTGAAATTTTGGCGAGTAGCTATTATAATATGCGCAATTTGAAGTAGAAACTTTTTTTCAGATGTGCCGCCAGCTTCACGTTAAGGTCGGTCATTTATCGGACAGCCCTCGTATTTGACCGTATTAGCTCTTGCTCCGTTAGTCTTGTTTGCAGCAAGTCAATGAAGTCAGGCGTGCCGGCTATTACCTTCAGGGCGGAGCCCAAAAAGTTTAGGCTCCGAGCATGCCTATGGTGTACTCCTAACGTCCATGATGAAGTACGTAGATGTCTGGTGTCTACTTCTAAGATCTTCCTCATGTGTGGTTGTGGGAAGACGCTAATCAAGTCTATGGTTTCTCGTTTGTATTGTCCAAATTCCGTTAAGTTTGATATGTGCCTTATGTACCTCGTCTCGTTCCAAATTATTGCAGTACCGTCCGGGATCGGTATGTAGTCCGCGTGCGAGTAGTCCGTAAATTTGGACGCCGTCAGCGCAGGGCTGGTCAAAAGAGCGAAGATGGGAGTATGCCTGAAATTCCAAAAAAACAAAAACTATGCAAAAAAAAAGGTATTATGTCAGAAGTTTCACTTGAGGTTATCCTTGGGGACCACCCTCCCTTTAATAAGAACGGTTGTTGATCAGCGTCTATCCTTTCCTCGACGTAAAGTGGAGTGACCTTTTCGCCTAGTCTCTTGTTGGACCTTTTCTCCAACTTCGAAGATTCTATTTTGGCGGTAGGCTTTACTCCGCTCCAGCTGTACTTGTTCGGCTTTCTCTAGTCTGACAGCAATATCCGGGAAAATGTGTAAGTTGGCATGGATAACCTCAATCGGCTTCATGCCCGTCACTGGATGGAACGTCCTATTATATTCCACGGCAGATGAACGGGAGCAGGGACTCTCCGCTAAAAAATTAAGCGCTTCCTCTTCATATTCAGTTTCATTTTCTGCTTCTATTTTCGCTGCTGCATCATAAGCGGCTGGATCGTACTGCTTTTCATACACTTCGCTTCTTTCTTCCGTCAAATGGTTAATCCTCTGGCGTCTGTAGTCCGACGTTCTTTGAGATTTTGCAGGTCTCTTGAACGTACCTTGTTGACTATTGCTAAAGGGATGTGCTATAGGTAAGCTTGAGTTATGCGTAATCTGGTTGTTCTGGTTTGGAAAGTTAGTGCTCTGACGGAACCTCGAGGAGCGATCGACTTCAATTTTCTCAACTTGGTCGTGCTTTGGAGGGCGAGCTTCTTTCTCCCTAGTGAAATAGGGGTTTTTCTCAGTCCTGTACTGAATGTCGGACTTCGTCTGATGAGATCGGTTTTGAAGTTGTCTGAGATTTTTTTCCTCCAACGATCTTGCAAACTGGGCCGCAAATGCGTGCCTATCATGATTTCCTTCTATTTCCTGGGCCATTGCAAGAGCCGAGGCAAATCTTTGGGCTGGGCCGCAAAAAGAACATCGGTGAGGTTTCTCCTTAACCCAGAGACGAATACGCGCAGCGCATCGGCCCTATGCTTGTCATTCATGTACCGTGCCTGGTCAGTATCAAACGTCATTGTAGTTTTATTTGTGAGAAGTGTGAGTTTTTTCTCAACCTCCTTATAAAATTGAATAATCGACAATTGTCCTTGCCTTAGCGTTGCTAGCTCTTGTTCGAGCAGATACAATGGCCGCTTGTCTGAGTATGTAAAATCTAAACGGTTAATAATAGCGCCGAAATTAAGGACCGTGTTGAATGATGCTAAAACTGCATCAGCCGATCCCCTAATTCTGTTGCGAATTATGAGGACAGCTTGGTAGTGTGTTGAACTACCCGCGTCGGCTTTAAATATATCATAGGCGGCCATAGCTGCCTGCCGCCTGGAGACATATTGCTCCTGTGAGCCATCGAACTCTGGAAGTGATTTAACTGCATCATGACATTCTACCCCGTTTATGATTTTTATTGGTCAGTAAGTTTTAATTTCAGCAGTTGCCACAGTTGTGGCTCGCAACCGGTTTGTAAGCTGTTCTAGCTTGGTTTCAAAGTCTCTCCTTTGTACTTGTATTGCGGCGCTGACGGCCGCATTAATAATACCCTGCAGTTGTTGTTCATTCATGTCTTGTTCGCGCCTGAGACGTCTGCTTGTCAAAAGTTGGTTGTCAAGTCTGTCCAACAGTTCACTAGTCTCAAGTTTGCTCATGCAAGGTAGTTAAGATGGGTAGCGGACGTAAGTGCACAAAAAAAACAAAAATGGAAAACAGGAGTTCAAAGTACAATCCTATTTATTACAACCACACTAACCACACTTAAATTGTCAAATTTTCAGTGATATAATTGTAAACAGAAGGCGGAGAGAAAAAAAGTTTCACTTACATTATTTTTTGGTTGGTGTCTTGATTCCTCTGAATCCAGGTGATGGTGGTGGTGGTGGTGTTAATTTCTGCGTGGGTTTCCTCTGGTTGGTGTCTTGATTCCTCTGCCTCCAGGTGATGGTGGTGTTCCTTTAGTTATAACTCCTTTGGGGTAGCGACGGTGGTGTCGACAAGCTAGAGTTATTTTGAAGATGATATTGACAAGTTACTTCCACTTTACTATTATGACTCCTTTGGGGCAGCGACGGTGTTGTCGACTACCCAGTGTTATTTTGAAGATGATATTGACAAGTTACTTTTCATTTTATTATTATGACTCCTTTGGGGCAGCGACGGTGTTGTCGAATACCCAGAGTTATTTTGAAAATGATATTCACGCTTTGAGTTTCATTCTAAAACTGATTTATTTTATAATTTGTAAGCTTATTGCTAGCTTACTATTTTTGCCGTCGCTGCTGCCGTTTGCTCGACGTTATTGCTTGCATAGGCACTTCGCAGACTGCATGCTTTGCAATTTTTGGCAGCATGAGCGCTTCAGTGCGTTAACTAATGTTAACTTACATATTACAATTTTATACTATAAAAAAATCATCAGCGAATACCCGGGGTGACTGAAGTAAAGAGTCTTCTGCATAGTGCGTATTGTGAGTTATAGTGAGTATAACGATATAAATTACTAATTTAAATCGAGAATCGAGTCAACCGCAGTGAAACCACAAACTTTATATACAACAAGTAAGGAAGGGCTAAGTTCGGGTGTCATTGAACATTTTATACTCTCGCATGATAAAATGATAATCGAGATTTCATTATCCGTCATTTACATATTATTTATTTTTCTGTAAAATTAATTAGAATTAAATTCTGAGAGATTTACCGATATTTTCGGTGAAAAATTAGGTTAGGTTAGGTTAGGCACTGAGTTCTTCGTGTTCGATATCAGGGACCTTGAAAAGTTATAGTCCGATCACGACAATTTTCCCACAAGGGCACACCCACTTATCCAAAAAAATTACGTCCAAATATGCCCCTCCCTAATGCGATCCTTTGTGCCAGGTTCCACTTTAATATCTTTATTTATGGCTTATTTATGACACTTTATAGGTTTTCGGTTTCCCCCATTTTGTGGGCGTGGCTGTGGGCCGATTTTGCCCATCTTCGAACTTAACCTTCTTATGGAGCCAAGAAATACGTGTACCAAGTTTCATCATGATATCTCAATTTTTACTCAAGTTACAGCTTGCACGGACGGACGGGCGGACAGACAGACATCCGGATTTCAACTCTACTCGTCACCCTGATCACTTTGGTATATATAACCCTATATCTGACTCTTTTAGTTTTAGGACATAGAAACAACCGTTATGTGAACAAAACTATAATACTCTCCTTAGCAACTTTGTTGCGAGAGTATAAAAAAAGTGTTCCCTTGTCGATAAGTAACAATATCAATTAATTGTCCTGAACCACGGAAAAAGACAAGGTGTGCTAAATGTCACCTTGTGACACATAAAACAGGCGAGTGGCACCTAAAGGAAAAATCTGAAAATTAACAAATTTTCGAACAATCGCGTCAAAAGGAAAAGTGGTAGCGAGAGTATAGTAAAAATAATCTGTGTTAATGGACACGATATACATAAGTATATGCTTTTGTCGATCCGGGTAGCACTTGCACCCTATTGTGTAAAACATTTGCTAAGAGAATCGGTATCTTGAAAACCCTACGTGGTTTTAGTGGGGAGAATACGTATCTAGGCGTAAAATAAATACAAAGCTCAAAATTGATAATAATAAAATCGAAGTAGACACGGTGGTGGTCAATGATGATCTTACATCTAAAAATATTCTTCGCGATAAAGATGGACTGAATGATTTAAATACGCGACTTTTAATAGAAAGCGGTAAATATGGAAAGTTTGAACGAAACGGATAATAACCATTTTGAAAACATAGTGTGCGAATACCGTAGACGTTAACAATATCACAAATATTGGGAAGTGTACAATTTTAAAGGCGAAAATTGTTTTAAAAAATGATAACCCAATTCAATTAAAGGAATATCGAGTCCAATTTTCATAATGACCGATCGTATCGCAAATCATAAGTGAGTTACTAGGAAATAATATAATCAGACCGAGTGAATCGCCATGCTCGTCTCCAGTAATCTTAGTCGAAAAAGAGGATTCCGAAGAAGGTTTTACTAACAAAATCATGTCTAGAGCAAGTTGTGTTTGGTAGTGAACAGCAACATCCTTTCGAAACTCTCACCAATTTTTTTAGCGCCCTCGATGTTGGGGAGCTCTAAAATAATTTTTTTATTTGCAATGTAATGCACAGGTCAAAGGAAATTTTTATATTTGATGCTCGGTGATTTGCATATACTTACTGTAACCTCGAGGTGTCGTCGAATTATATTTTCTGTTCTGGCTCTAGTGTTATTGGTTGTAGTTGGTTCTGTTGACCACTCAATGTCCTCGCCTTTTGAAAAGTACACGGGAATGTTACTTACATCAGCTTCAGCAATACTTTCTTCTTCCTCATTGGCAATGTACGTTTCAGAAGATTCGCCATCTGGCAATTCTTCCAATACATTCTCATCGTTCTCAACATAAAAATAGACAACAACATATCCAAATTACTCACCGATGCTCGGTTTCGTTGCATTTTACAAAATATCTACAATGTCTGTCGTTTTCTACAAAAACTAATTGGAGAACATGGAGCGAAACTTCCTCTTGACGCTTTAATTCTTCTTCTTTCATTCTTATCTTCTTTATTATCTAATGTTGCCCACACGTTAGTTTTGATAGTGCCACCTTTTTTTCTTAAAATTTAAAAAAATATTTTACCCTTTTTTAAGCAATTTCTTTCAGTGCAGAAATTCGTAATAGGAAATTTTAAAATTTTGTGTATTTTATGACATAAAAAACATTGAAAGGTGAGATGACCTTAAAGTAACAGAAGGGTTAACACCGACTACGCAAGAGAATATCCTGCCACTTTGGGAGAGAGTAAATATCCCAATTACGCTAAGTGCACATATTCCAATTGGAAATCACGTTTTTTATCCATCGAGTGTCTCAGCTCTAATTAGGAATGCCTCTCATTCGTTGTGTTATAATATGAGAGCCATTGTCGAGTTCTTGCCAGAGCATAACCCAACACACGAAACATTTTTAAATTCAGTGAAATTTAGAAAACGTTTAGAGATGCTAAAAAGTGCATATAACTGGCAAAACTATATTTTAATTTGTGGTGTACAACAAAAACTACGAGGATCCTCAAAATTGTGGAATGACTCATAGCACAGTATTTTTGTACACTGCCCGCAGTTTGTGAATAAATTTTTGACTTATTGTTAATTGTTTTTTTTTTTTAATTGAGATAAACCTATTTTTTTATAGGGAACTCTTAAATTGCATTCGGCCTTCACAAATATTAGTCATACGCCCCCATATTATTGCTCCACCACCCCCATGTTTCACAGTAGGTATTTAAGATTGGCAAAACACTACCGGCACTGACCTTTTTGACGAACGGATGACTGGTTTGGATGAACGTGTGGTGATCGGCGATCACGATGTTGAAACGTGTATGCGCACGGATAGAGAACAAAAGAGGCTCGACGCCGTCCGCCAGTCCCTTTTGTTAGTTGTGTGCTGGTGTCCTCGTGTGTGGTGTGAAGATGTGGTGTGTATGTTGATGATGTGGCGGGCATCATGCCGCGGTGTTGAGAATGCGGTGTGTAGTGTGGGATGAAAAAATTATGCGCATGATGCCAATGTGTTGAGTATGGAATGTGGCTGCTCAGCCCCGTAGACCGACGAGGTGGTGGTCCAGCCTGCCGTCGCACGCACGAGTTGCGGATTGGAAGCGGGGTATGCGGCCGCGCTGGATGGGTGGCCGATTCACTTCGCGTGCCGCGCTGCGATGTAGCAGCGTGTGATGCGGTCTGTCGCATATTTGGCACAGTCCTCGTGACTCACACGCTGCAGTCCCATGGGTATGTGACTGGCTGTTATGGAAATGCCCGTGGGCCTGGGCAACTTGCTGCCGTTGCACGGGTCGCATACCCCTAAATATGCCACAATGGTGCAGGCGATGTGGGCGCCGACAGATGGGGCACCTCAGGGTCTCCGTGGTCCGTGATGGGGGTGGTGGTGGTCGAGTGCCACCACGAGGTGCGGATTGAAGGACCGCTGCAGACGCGGTTGTCGGTGCAGTTGCCGGCGTCGTTGCCACCACAGTTCGCGGCGCTGGAGTAGACACGGTGAGTGGCGCTTTGGTAGCCCGAGCTGTAGGCGTGGTTGCGACTGGTGTATCTACATCCATGGTGATCTGTGTAGGGAAGATTATCGATTATAAATCTATCATACAATTAGATATGGACCATCGTGCCACGATATGTGGCATGAATGGGTCGTCGTAATGATTGACAGATTTGTGTTAGTTTTCTTCGTTATTATTCGACGGTTTCTTATTTTTTGGCGATGGGTTATATTGTGACGGGTTGTTATTTGCGTACTTTCTCGTGTTTTATTGGTTTCATTTGGTTCGTTTATTGTGTAGCGATAGTACTGGTGTATTTTTGAGGTTTTCGGATTCGCGATCATCGGAAGTTGGGAGAAAGCATAGCTTCACGAGCGGTCGGGTTAGCGTTCCGTTTTGCGTACGGAGATCAACGATTCGTATGTGACCGTCGGAGCCGTAATGTAGCTTCTCTATGCGGCCAAGCCGCCACTCGGTAGGGGCAGACAATCATCATGAATGAGGACACAGTCTCCAAGTTTAGGCGCCTGTTCAGGAGTCTTCCAGCGGTATCTTTTGTGGAGATCCTTTATATATTCGTCCCTCCATCGGCTGCTGAAATCATGATGGAGAATTTTAATTCGTTTGTTTTAGGAAATCCACAAATTGCTTTTCTGTGGCTCGTTGAGCTCCAATGAACGTTTTGCCATTATCGCTCATGATCTTTGATGGGTAGCCACGTCGAGCGACGAAGCGAGCAAATGCCGCGAGAAAAGCCTCCGTCGTCAGATTACTACATAGCTCAAGATGTACTGCCTTTGTCGTGAAACATACAAAGACAGCCACATAGCCTTTCATGAGAGTGGGAGACCTTAACATGGACGCCTTTACTTGAAAAGGCCCGGCAAAATCAACACCTGTTGTGGTGAAAGGCAGAGCGAAATTGCAGCGTTCAGGTGGAAGTGCTGCCATAATCTGCGTTCGCATTTTCTACCTGTGCATAGTGCAAATGCTTAAGACGGGGGATATAATACTCCTGGCGTACCATCTGTTGCATGAGACGATGTTCGGCGTGTAGCATTAAACTGTGGATGTAATTTAGGAATAACGTGACAAATGGTGACCTCTCGGGAATTATTATGGGATGGCGTTCGTTGTATGTTAGGCTCGAATTAGCAAGCCGACCATTGCCACGAAGCAGACCTTTCGTGTCCAGAAATGGGTTTAAAACTAAGAGTGAGCTCTTTTTATCAATCGGCTTCGATTCTCTTAGTATTGATATATCGCGGCTGAAGTATCGCGCTTGTGTGTATGCTATTAGTGCGACCTTTGCCTTTTGTAACTCTAGGTGCGTCACTGTGTTGCATGGGAAATTATGTGATCCCTTGATTTTGCTTTTGAGTTGCTCTATAAATTTGAACATATAAGCAACTACTCTGAGAGCTCTTGGAAACGATGAAAATCGTTCAAGGATGTTGGTATCATCCAATAATGTGTGAAAGGTGGCGACTTTTTGACCTTCCGGGGCGATAATGTTGCGCATGGGGGATTGTGGCCAAGAATCAGGAGATTCTATCAACCATCGGGGGCCATTCCACCAGAGGATGGTAGTGGCAAGTTGCAGTGGCTTGCACCCTCTTGTACCTAGATCGGCAGGATTGTCAGCACTGGCTACGTGACGCCAAGTGGCTGATCCCACTAGGTCAAGAATTTGAGACGTTCGGTTAGAAATATACGTCTTCCAAGCAAGTGGTGGTTTTTCCAACCAGGCTAGTACAATTTCTGAATCGGACCACATATATAGTTTGCATTTTGTCATATTTAAATGCATTTGCACCATGGCTACTAATTTTGAAAGTAGTAGTGCGCCACATAACTCAAGTCGTGGGAGACTTATAGTTTTTAAAGGTGCCACCTTTGCTTTTGCTACTAATAAGTGGCTTGTGGTCGTGGTGTCACTTTGCGTGCGCACATAGATAGTAGCGCAGTATGCCTTTTCTGAGGCGTCACAAAAGCCATGTAATTCAACTTTGTGGTCGGGAGAGTAATTTACCCATCGTGGAATTTTTATCTGAGAAATGTCATTCAGATTTTTTGCGAACTGGGACCATATTTCTAAGCGAAGAGGTTTCACTTGTTCGTCCCAGTCGGTTCCATCTAGCCATAATTCTTGTATTAAGATTTTCGCTTGGATCATAATTGGCCATCCTGCGGGGTCGAAAAGTTTTGCCACCGAGGATAGAATCTGTCTTTTTGTGATGGCTGATAATGCGGATATGGACTCTGCCGTGTATGAGAACTAGTCCGATATCGCATCCCATTGGAGCCCTAGTGTTTTTGTTGTACTTTCCTTTTCGAATATAAGGAAATTAGTGTCCAACAAATTTTCGTTTGGGATATTTTTGAATATATTTGGGTGATTTGCCGTAATTTTTTTCAATGGAAACCCTGCGGATTTGAGGGCTTTAATTACCTGTGATAAGGCCTCGTATGATTGTGGAAGGGTGTGACTTCCAGACAGAATATCGTCTACATACATTTTTTCAACGTCCCCATTGAATACGTATTTGAATATACGCCAATTTAGTATCAGAAGCATTAAATCTGGTTGGAGTGTGGGTCACGTAAATAGGATTTTAGGGAATTTCCTGAACTCGTGGTTCTCGAAGCATTAAAAACAACTCTTACTTTTGTTGTTTTTTTGTCTGGCTTTACTACTGCGTGATGTGGCAGGTAAAAGGAGTAGTATTTGCCGTTGACGATTTTCTCCCCTGGGTTTACTTCCTCCATATAATCTAAATGGAGGTATTCTTCTAACACACCATCATATTCAGATTTGAGTTCACCTTTTTTAAGTAGGTTTCTTTCCATACTTAGAAACTGCTGTATTGCATAGTTGCGAGAGTGACCTAAGGCGAGTGTGTTAGGAAATTGTTGCTTAAGTGGTAGTCGTACGACGTACCGACCATTTTCTGATCTAGTGGTTGTACCTTTGTAAAAATCCTCACAATACTGATCTTCAGGGGTTGTGACTGATATGGAGGGGAGTTCTTCTAGCTTGCTATTTATATGATAGCTTGGTAACATTCTGGTTAATTGCGGTAAGACAATAGCTTCTGCTTGTATGCGCTTATCCGCTTTGGGGGAAAAGAGCGTAATGGGGGAGATTTTATTTGAATTTTGAACAACTCTTCCGCCCATTCCCGTGATTTCAAAGTTGGCCAGTTTTGTTGGTAACTGTAGCCTGTTTTGTGTCCTAGACGCTATAAATGATCGTTGTGATCCTTGGTCTATTAAGGCTCTGAGTTTAAACAGTTCTCCTCGGTGTTCGATGGAGACAACTGCTGTCGGTAATAGTACCCTACTGTGATTTTCGCTATGTAGCGTTCGGGTTTTTAACGCCTTTGAGCAGCATGGTGCTTCTTGGCAGTTTTCAGAATTTGTTGTGGCAACTAACCCTGTTGCTCGTTTTATGTTTGCATTGTTTGGGGGTGAGCTGGAAAAATTTGTTATATGTAACATTGAATTATGTCTTTTTTGGCAGTAAACGCAATTAAATTTGCTTTCGCAATCTTAAGCGTATGCGCATGTGACAGACAGTTGGTACATAATTTTTTCGTTCTTACGAAATTGTTTCAATCGCTAACATTCATTTTTTTGAATTTTTCGCATAATTTTAGTTTGTGACCTCATCTACAAAGTTCGCATGACGTTTGCTTATATTGTTCGGATGTGAACGATTGATTTTTAAAAAAGCTTCTATTTAAATTATTGTGGCTACTTGCTTGGGATCTATTGAAGCTTCTATTGAGATCGTTTTGAACGTTTTTTGTTCTGACTAGTTTTTTATCTACCCTTTCTGCAATTTCGTATTGGGTAGTAAGAAATTCATTCATTTGCTGCCACGTTGGGCAATTTCTTCGCGATGAGAGCGATTGCTCCCTCAAAACTAACGAATTTTCTGGTAATGCGGCTGTGCATATATTTACCAGAATGGGGTCCCAATTATCTGTGGGAATATTCAGTGTCGATAAAACCGACAAACAATTTGAAACATTGGATTGAAGCTTTATAAACTCTTCACTTGTTTCTTTCTGAATTTTTGGTAAATTCGTTAATATCGTCACCTGTTTGTCGACCAATATTCTTTCGTTTTCATAACGTGCTTTTAGAGCTTCCCAAGCAAAATTAAATTTTTCGTCATTGAGAGCGAACTGTTTCACTATTGCGCCTGCCTGACCTTTGGTTTTGTATCTGTGGTGATACAATTTCTGCGCTTGTGATAATTTAGGATGGTTTATGTACACAGCTGTAAACATGTCCCGGAAGGACGGCCACTGTTCTTAACCACCATGAAATACATCTGTATCGCATATTGGCACTTTGAGGTGAATGCCTGAGCTTGCCTTTTGGGCTTGGCTTTGTGGCAGCTCTACTCTCGGTTGTGGAGTTTAGTTGATCAGAAATCATTGCCTTTGTGTCTTCGAACTGGTATAGGCAGTGTTCATATTTGGTGTAAGCCGAGGATTTAAAATTTTCTGGAAGATCTGAATCATCAGATGCTATGATTGCGTCATATGCCGCTTGGAGGCGTATCCAGAAGTTGTCTAAATTGTCTTTTTTGATTTCTAATACCTATTCAGAGTTGTCTTGAATCGGCGAATATTAAAATCGAGTGCAGTATCGTATCAAACTGTCACTCTCAGCAATGAATTTTGTATAAGAAATGTCTTTACCCCTCTTTAGTTTTGTAGCACCTTGCTTTGAGCGTGTAGCTTCAGCCGGCTTACACGGACTTTTTTCGTCTGAAATCATCTTTGGAACTTTTAGCAACTGAGTTGTGTTAGATTCTTTTGAGTCTGAGCTTATTTAAAAGATGTATAGAATAAATTAAAGAGTCTTAAAGAAACCTAGACTTGTAGCTGTTTAGAAAAAGTTTGTATATAAGATGTTGAATAGAAGACTCTTTTGTATGTAAGAGTTTCAAACAAATAAATAAAACCAATTAGGCTGTTCACGATAAGGTGGTTATCGGGTTATGTGGTTATGTGATTAAGTAAACAACAACAAAATGCGTTATGACAAAATAACCAAAGTTGACCAACCTAGGCCCTTGTTTACAGATTATGTGGTTGTTTGCTTATTTCCAGTGTTAGAAAGTCGTTGGAATTTTACTAAATGGCAGCACAAAAAATAAATAAAACTAAGCCAATGGCATTTCCATTTAGATTTTCTTATTGGAAAATCTGCTATTAACAGCTGTTTTTTGTTTACAATCAGCAAATTATGCAAGATGTCTGCAAATTTTATACAAAGCATTTTTTGAAGCCTTAAAATTCGGATTATTTAATAAGCACATACCTTCAATAAAGTCCATTTCCTGAATAGCAGAACTTATTTTAAATTCGATTATTTTGCTTTTTAAAATTTGTTTAGGCATTTTATAAGTTGGAATTTCATTGAACTAAAATTGTAAACAATGAACAGCTGTTTGTGTAAAAATAAGCAAATAACCATACAACATGGGGTGCTCACGGATAATAGAGGTTATTTTTAATCTAATAATCACATAACCCGATAACCACCTTACCGTGAACAGCCTAAATGGCTTTTTGATAAACCGAGATTTTAAACATATTTTCGTATATATATGTATTTATATATATGATCAGACGAGAACTCTTTTAAGTAAATAGGAGTTTTGAACGAAATTGATATAAATAACGCTTAGGTATTTGATAATATGTGTAATCGCGAAGTTTTCAAATGAAATAAATAATTAATCGCTTAAATTTGATTTAATTATTTATTAACGACCGGAAATATTTTATGTATTTTGATTTTCTATGTATATTTCTTTAATATATGCTTTATGTCCCAATGTCCTATAGGGTATACCCATTAGAGATGAGCGATATGGTGATTTTTCGATATCTGTGATTTCGGTGATTGCTATTTTTAAATCACTGTGATTTTATATTGCTATTGCGATCGCAACTAAGTCGACGTTAAAACATCGATGTTGTTGTTGTAGCGGCAGATTCTGTCAATTTGACACTGTTTGGCCGAATAAAAGTCCTGATCTGTTCCACTTACGTAGACCCGACTGTCGTGGGAACGACGAAAACATTTTGTCGTTATTGGCGGCAAATTCTCTTTTGGCTCCTGTAACTCGAGTCAAGTTTTTCCGTCTTTCTTTTCACTACATTTTCGCAAATGATGGAGGGGTTCGGCTACCTGACACTTAGACCGTATAGCATAGTTCATTTGTATGTTGGTATGATGGTTTCACACATTTCTTAGAAGGAATTACCATTAGTGTGGTGATAATTTGTTTGTTTAGAATACCCGCTTTTAATATTTTCATGATCTAATAATTAACGTGAGTTTCCTAATCTTTGGGAAAATATTAAAAACCCCGCAATTTTTTATTCCATAACTTTTTCTGAAATTAATTAGTTACAATTCTTGTTTTCATCACAAAAAGCTTTCATATTTGGTTTTAACAATAAGTAAAATTAAAACTTTAATTAAAACAAATTAAAATATTCCATAATTCCATTTTGCTTACATTTCATCTACCACTTCAAACATCTGCTATACTTCACTTCTTTTCCTTGATACATTTCCTGCCATTATTAAAAATTATAAGAGCGTTACACTCAAAACTTCAAACCGCGTTGACGAAAAATAGCATATACGATATATACAATACCCTGAAGAAAGTTGTTACTTTTCTGCTATTTGCTATTGTGATCGTAATTCACAGGTTCGAACTGCTATCGTAAATCACATTTTCGAACTGTGATCGCAATTCACAGGTTCGAACTGCGATCACAGTTTCGAACTGCGAGAACTGCGCTCGCTGTAGAGATCACTGCACTTTGTACATATGCATGTATGTACATATGTATTACGCTTTGGTTTTTTACACAATCCTGCTTGTTTTTGTAGCTCAAAAATCAATGGGTATTGCGGGAATATGCCAATGTGGACTTTGAATATATTTTATACGCAATCCTGCTTGGTTTTGTTAGACGAAAACCAAGGGGTATCGCGGAATATATGCCAATGTGGACTTTGAAGCATTGAGCGTATCTACATATGTGACAATACACCGATGTACAAATTTTGTACTTTATAAAATCCTTTTTTGTTATATTTATTGTTATTTAATTTGTTTCCAATGTCGATTGGGTTTTTCTTTCAGTATATTGAATATATTTATATGCGCCCGTATGTGCATATATATGTACGCATGTATAAAGGGTGATTTTTTAAGAGCTTGATAACTTTTTTTTAAAAAAAAACGCATAAAATTTGCAAAATCTCATCGGTTCTTTATTTGAAACGTTAGATTGGTTCATGACATTTACTTTTTGAAGATAATTTCATTTAAATGTTGACCGCGGCTGCGTCTTAGGTGGTCCATTCGGAAAGTCCAATTTTGGGCAACTTTTTCGAGCATTTCGGCCGGAATAGCCCGAATTTCTTCGGAAATGTTGTCTTCCAAAGCTGGAAGCCCCACAAAAAATAGTCTAAAGGCGTTAAATCGCATGATCTTGGTGGCCAACTTACGGGTCCATTTCTTGAGATGAATTGTTGTCCGAAGTTTTCCCTCAAAATGGCCATAGAATCGCGAGCTGTGTGGCATGTAGCGCCATCTTGTTGAAACCACATGTCAACCAAGTTCAGTTCTTCCATTTTTGGCAACAAAAAGTTTGTTAGCATCGAACGATAGCGATCGCCATTCACCGTAACGTTGCGTCCAACAGCATCTTTGAAAAAATACGGGCCAATGATTCCACCAGCGTACAAACCACACCAAACAGTGCATTTTTCGGGATGCATGGGCAGTTCTTGAACGGCTTCTGGTTGCTCTTCACCCCAAATGCGGCAATTTTGCTTATTTACGTAGCCATTCAACCAGAAATGAGCCTCATCGCTGAACAAAATTTGTCGATAAACACATTTCGAACCGAACACTGATTTTGGTAATAAAATTCAATGATTTGCAAGCGTTGCTCGTTAGTAAGTCTATTCATGATGAAATGTCAAAGCATACTGAGCATCTTTCTCTTTGACACCATGTCTGAAATCCCACGTGATCTGTCAAATACTAATGCATGAAAATCCTAACCTCAAAAAAATCACCCGTTATATATTGTTACAAAAAGTAGTATTAAGTTGTATTTGTATTGCTGTATACATCCCTTATTATGAACAATAGTTGTAGGTATATGGAATAGCATTTGTCGAAACAATAGACGTCTGGCGCCGCACTGTCTGCTTGTCGAAACAATAGACATCTGGCGCCACAGCCGTCTGCTGAACAATTGCAGAGTCTGGCGCCGCGGCTGTCTGCTTGTCTGCTTGCGTCTGGCGCCGTATAGCATTATGTTGTAACGAAGCTTTTTGCTGCCCCTGCTTCTTACAAGTATAATTGCTGAGGTATACTCGCCGTGTCCAGGGTTCGTTACAATAAATTTGTAAATGTTGGGGCTCTTCTGCGAATCGTTCTTTATTTCTTCAATCTTATATTCATAATATATTAATCCACGTCTCCTACGTTGTACAGTCGTCGCCCGAGGACGGCGCTGTTAGGGTAACGGTTCGATGTGCCCCGTTAGGGCAATACCGTTTCCCCGCTCTGCTGTGCTCCTGGGTGCTAGACGACTTAAATCACGCACTGCTGCTTCTGCCGACTACGCTCGGCTACTTCTGCCGACGCTCGCGTAGGTGTCACTCACTTGACGACTTAAATCAAACGCTGCTGCTTCTGCTGACTACGCTCGGCTACTTCTGCCGACGCTCGCGTAGGTGTCACTCACTTGACGACTTAAATCACACGCTGCTGCTTCTGCTGACTACGCTCGGCTACTTCTGCCGACGCTCGCGTAGGTGTCACTCACTTGACGACTTAAATCACACGCTGCTGCTTCTGCTGACTACGCTCGGCTACTTCTGCCGACGCTCGCGTAGGTGTCACTCACTTGACGACTTAAATCACACGCTGCTGCTTCTGCTGACTACGCTCGGCTACTTCTGCCGACGCTCGCGTAGGTGTCACTCACTTGACGACTTAAATCACACGCTTTAAAGATCCCGGATGACTGTCTTAGCGACCGCGATGTTAACGGTTGAGTCGGTCAGAGGATAAACTCACTACCGAGCTCACCCTTAACATACGGCGTTCACAAGTCAGGATACCAAGACTAGCCAGAGGATAAACTCACTGCATAGTCTGATGCCCGGACGTGCGTACGCTGTCACAGTCCCGTGCTGACTGACTGATCATCCACCATCTAACTACCCACCAAGCCTGTGTTGCGTGCTAGCACATTCGCAACATGTTGCGTTGGGATGGCGTGTGTTGCTGGGATGGCGTGTGTTGCTGGCGGTGGCGTGATTTTACCGCTGCGTATGCATGCTTGCTGTTGATTCGTCTGCTTGTCTGGTTTGCGTGGCGTGTTTTTACCGCTGCGTATGCATTCTTGTTGTCCTTTTATCTGCATGTCTGGTTTCTCCATCTTCGTGGCGTGGTTTTACCGCTGCGTATATATGTATGCTTGTGAACAATAGGGTGGGCCTTCGTGTGGACTAAATTCTATAAGATATTTAGTTCTCACAATGTTCTGGTAATTTCCAGACGCAATATTCTAGAAGGACACGTCGGCATCAGCGAGAAGTGCGTGGCTATATAAGCCGTGGCAACGCCAACGTAATCAATCAGTGCTAAGAGTAAACTGCTATAGTGTAGACGAGCTGTGAAATAAAGAGTTGTTGAATTAAATTAAACAGTGTTGATTTTATTTGTCAATCCAGAGATACGAACCTAACTATTTTCTTAAGAAGAAACCACGAAAAGAGAATTACCCGACCGCAGGTAATTTTCTCAAGCTCACTCGTTTTTATGTCTGTATACAAGTTAATACAACAAGTATTTATTTCAACATAACAACAATCATTGCAACAATGTTGTTGTTAAAGTTGAATAACATAAACAAACATCCGCTGCAACTCCCAAAAGTGATCGACATTATTGCTGATCAATAAATAATAATATCAACAACAATAATCAACTTCAATTCTGCTGACCATTCAACATCCGTTAAACTCTGCCGACGCCGCTGCCGTTGAACCACAGCTAGCTTAAGGTATTCTTAAGATTCTATGTATCAGTTTCTTTTAGAAATTCAATAAAGAAGAACTTAACTGGCGCACGAGCAGGGACCAACGAGGATAAAAACTTAAAAGTAGACCTTGTTGGACAACATCGGTGGATTGCAAGTCTTGTCAGGTCAGCCCGCGGGACACCCTCTACACTTGTGTAAGCTGCAGGATCCCTAGTAGGAAGCAAACGGGACAAAATCCGAGTTACCAGGAGGAGCGACCACATCAAATTCCCTAATGTATGTATGTTAGAATTTAAGTAATTTTGAAACATAAGTGAATTAAAAAATTAAAGTTTGATATTTGAAAGTGAAAAGAAAAGAAATAAATAAAGTACGCCAGAAATTATACCTGAAATGTTGAAAATTTATGAAAAAAATATACAGATATTAAGTTTAATTGAAAATAAAAATTATATTAGAGAATTTTAAATTTTATACAAACAAATTGATATTAAATCTCAAAACATAATTATTAAGTAGAAAACTAAAATTTTATATAAATATTTCATAAAATATTAAACCTAAGTGAAAGTGAATTTAACTAATTGAAATTGTGAAATTTAAGTGCATATAAAATTACAAATAATCAAAAGGGCGTAAAGCGATAAAAAAATAATAACTCTTACTTTTGCAAACAATTAACTTAACGAAGTTTTGTAAGCAAAAATAGTATAATTTAACCCAATTCTGCGATTCCTACCCAAAGGACCCTCCAGGATAAAAGGGTAAAACCAGCTACTGGTTTTCAAAAACAATTCTATAAGATATTTAGTTCTCACACTCCCCCCCCACTTCGGAGGGTTTTGCATTCCATGCAAAATTCAATAAATTCTATTGTTAATTTACAATGGTTTCTTAAAAAAGTTAAAAAAAAAAAAAAAATAGTATTGCTAACTTACAATGGTGATTTGATATAGGAGAAAAAAAAATCTAAGATTTACGCCTAAAAGTATATATATATCTTATATCTTATATCTTCTCTTGTTTTATGTTTGTTCAATATTTCCTTTTTTCCGAAATTTGTTTCTCTGTTTTTTTCATACAAATTCATCTCTTTTTTTTTTCTATATAATACACTTTAAAAATGTTAATACCATAACTTAATTTAGTTATAAAAGTTTGAAAAAAAAAAAAATTTCCCCTTAGGGTCCTTCCATTGCCGTGGTTTTTGTTGTGGCCTTTGCTGTGATGTGGACGCCCCACCGGTACATGAACACTTTGAGCTTGGCTGTATTAAATTTTAGCCGGTGCTTCCCCATGCCGTCTGAGAGGTCCTTGAGGCCTCTGCGGATTCTATCCGTAATTTCCGGGAAAGCCTCCAATGCTGTTCCGTTTGCTTCGGCGATAGGGATTTTTATACCTTCGGGTGGCAGCTCTACTTCCACAGATGATGGTGCTGGTATTTCAACGATGGGCGCGGGTGTGGTTTGGTGTCGTCTGAAGGTGGCCAATATTTGGGCTCGCTTTTCAGCTGCCAGCTTCGCCATGAAGGGTTCGGAGATGCATCCGAGCGCCCCTTCGCCTCGTCCGATGTATCGCATGACCCGCTCTATTGTCTCCAGCACGTAGATACCGCAGTCATCCGTGTTTTCTTGCTGAGGTACGTCTAGCAGCAGTTCCCGATACTCAAATTCTCCTTCTCCGCCTCTTTACTTGTATTCCCACTGGAGGAATTCGCGCCAGGCCGTGGTTGCGTGGGTGACCTCACCCCTCCTCCAGGAATCTGCTGTCCATATCTGGTGTTGGTGGTAGCAGACTGTGTCCGTGACGTGGTGCGTGAGCTCGCGGTTGGATAGGGCGAGAGGGTACCAGTGGTGCTCGGTGTTGTGTGGCGCTAGTACTACCCTCTGTCCAAATATGTCGATGTTGCGAATCCAGCGGTGAATGCGGGGGAAGTTTTCATCGCGTCTTCCTGGCTGGTTCAGCTGCCAGACCACGAATGGGCTAAGGACTGTACCTTTCGGTCCAAATTCTGCTTCCAAGTGCTTAGCGTACGCATCAATGATCGTGTCTGTAAGCCAGCATCCGTCCTTCAGAGATTGTAAGTCTGCTTGATACAGGCAGACTCCATTTGGCCCCGCTGGAAAGGTAAGTTCCGCCTTCTTGTTCTCCGGTAGCGTATCTTCATTTTCGGACGAAAGTTCGATCACCGGCGATCTCCGTGGGACGGTGGAATCGTCAGAGGTAGACGTTTCGCTGCTACTGATCCTGCCGCATGGCACCGCGGCCAGGTTGGTTCTCTGCGACGCTGCAGCCCAAGAAGCTCGGCGCGTCGTGCTTACGTGCGCTGCTATAGAGCGCCTCATGGCAGTTTGCGCCTTGCGAGCCTTTGCGGAAGCTGCCCTGTCGTTACGGTCGGTGGTGTGCACAGTGGTGGGGGCGTTGGGTACGTCGGCCGCGCAAGCGTTGGTTCCGTGACTGGCTGTTGCTACCCCTGTGCGTCGCGCCAGATGTTGCGCCGCTGCTTGCAGAGCCTCTGCGCGTGCTGATCTGGCACTTCTAGTGTCTGAAGTGCCCGCTGCCTCTAGTGGCTGCATCCTGGGGAGCTTCCTTTGCTCCTCCGCCATCCGCTCGCGGAATCGCTTTACGCTCTGCGTCCATTTATCGTTGTCGTTCATCTTATGTGAAAAATTCTTGTGATGTCTAATCTTACTGACGGCTCACGGTCGAATGATTTTGATCTACTCGTTTGGTACTCGTTTTGGTCGGTAGACATGCTCGTTGTAGTAAGAATTTATATTTATTTTCATTTTTAAGTTTGTAACTTTTAAATTTGCAATTTTTAAATTTGTAATTTTTAAATTTGTAATTTTTACGTTTGTAATTTTTAAATTTGTAATTTTTATGTTTGTAATTTTTAAATTTGTAATTTGTAAATTTGTAATTTTTAAATTTGTAATTTTTAAATTTGTAATTTTTACGTTTGTAATTTTTAAATTTGTAATTTTTACGTTTGTAATTTTTAAATTTGTAATGTTTTTTTATTTATTTTACACTGCCGCGAAACTGTTGTACCGCTTCAATTCGCTGATGTTCACTGTTTTCTCCTTGCCACCGTCGATCTTCTGGACATGTACGATCACTGGTGAAATGTATCTCAGAATTTTATAAGGACCGTCGTACTTCGGGGCTAACTTTGCGGCGAAACCGTCTGCGGCTTTAGAGAGATGATGTTCCTTCGCCAGAACTAACTCTCCGATCGCGGGGGTCCATTTTCTACGCCTCAAATTATAGTGGCGGGCTTGGTCCATGGATGCTCTCTCCATGTTTTGTCGAACGATTCTGAAGGCTTCCTGCATCCTGTCGTACTTTTCTTCAGCCGTCGTGGGTATTATACCTGTGCCGATATTAACTTCGTCGAAAAGGGCCTTTGGCAGTCGCGGTTCTCGTCCTTGTACGAGAAATGCCGGGCTATACCCTGTGGAGGCCGAGATGCTGGAATTTACTGCCAGCTCAATCTCTGGGAGAAAATCGTCCCATTGCTGGTGTCGTGATTTGCTGAGTTGTGCCATAATTCGCTTGATCGTGCGGTTTACTCTTTCCGTGGGATTTTCTTGAGGTGTATACGGCGCCGTGAATTGCTGGCGTACCCCTAATGCCTTTAGATAGTGTTGCCATAATGTACTCGTGAATTGAACACCATTGTCCGAAATAAGGATCTTCGGAACACCAAATCTCGCGAGGATTCTCTCTCTAAATGCGCGACGAAGTCCTTCAGCTGTAGCGCGCCTCATGGGGACTAATTCAACCCACTTGCTGAAGCGGTCGAAAAACACCAGTAGCATTGTATTGCCATGGGTTGATCGCGGTAAGGGTCCGATGAAGTCGGTGCAAAGTGTGGCAAACGGTTCTTGTGCCACCTGTGAGAGCATCTTCCCTGCTGGTCTCTGCTGTCCTTCCTTGTATTTCTGGCAGGACTCACACTGGCGTACGTACTGGCTAATGTCGCGGAACATTCCTGGCCAGTAATATCTGTTGGCGACTCGGGCTACTGTCCGGCGTATGCCCATGTGTCCTGCACTAGGTATATCGTGATTCTCTTGTAGCACCCTTATTCGGAGGGGTTTAGGCACACATAGCTTCCAGGGTACAGCCTCTTCATCCTGAGATCTACACGGAATGTGGCGGTAAAGTTGGCCATCCTTCTCCATATAATCTGCGTACTTCTCTGGGTTTGCGCGAACTTCTTCTACTCGCTTTCGCCACCATTTGCATTGTGGAGCCATCGTCGTCGCTTGCCTTATGGTCTCTAGCGGCTGTCGGGACAGTGCGTCTGCTACTTGGTTGAGTTTCCCTTTACGATATTCGATGTCGAAAGTATGCTGCTGTAATTCTAAAGCCCATCGTGCTATACGACCGGAAGGGCTCTCTATGGAATTCAGCCACTTCAGTGACATGTGATCGGTTATCACCTTAAATCGATATCCTTCTAGATAGGGTCTCATTTTCCGAATTCCCCAGACTATGGCGAGGCACTCCTTTTCGGTAGCTGAATAGTTTTTCTCTGCCTCATTTAACTTTCGGCAGGCGTAGGCTATTACGCGTTCTCCTCCTTCCAGATTCTGCGTCAGTACGGCTCCAAGGCCGATGTTGCTGGCGTCCGTCTGCAAAGTGAATGCCTGGCTGAAATCCGGACATGCCAGGACGGGAGCCTCCGTTAACTTTTGCTTGATGCTTTCAAATGCTGATTGTTGCTCAGGTCCCCATTTCCAGTGTTTCCCTTTCTTCAAGAGAGCTGTGAGCGGCTGGCTCATGGTCGCGAAATCTGGCACAAAGCGGCGATACCAAGAGGCTATCCCAAGATACTGACGGACTTCTTTCACGTTAGTTGGGGGCTTCAGCTCCTGGATTGCTGCAACTTTCTCGGGGTCGGTGTGGATGCCTTTGTCACTAATCACATGACCTAAGTATCGGAGTTCCTTCTTAAAAAACTCGCACTTTTCAGGGTTAATTCGAAGGTTGTTCTGCTGTAGTCTCTGCAGTACCTTTCGCAAATTCCGTATGTGTTCCTCGAATGTAGAGCCTATGACGATTATATCGTCCAGGTAGGCGAAGGCGTGTGGTTCCATCTCCGGGCCTATGACCTGGTCGAGTACTCTCTGGAACGTCGCTGGTGCCGAATGTAAGCCGAATGGCATCACGCGCCATTGAAATAGGCCACGCCCAGGTACGGTAAAGGCGGTATACGGGCGGCTGCCTTGCTCCAAAGGTATCTGCCAGTAGCCGTTCTTGAGATCCAGACTACTAATGTACCTTGCTCTTCGTAACTTGTCCAGTATATGTTGTATCCTAGGTAAGGGGTATGCGTCGGGCACAGATCGGGCGTTGAGTTGCCGATAATCCACGCATAAACGCCACTTACCGTTCTTCTTCCGTGCCAACACAATCGGCGCGCTGTGTGGGCTGTGAGACGGCTCAATACATTTCTTCGCCAGCAGCTCGTCGATCTCGGCGTTGATGATGGCCTGCATCGCTGGATTCCGCGGAAAATATCGTTGCTTGATTGGTCGGCTGTCGGTCATAGTGATTTTATGTTCCGCCACGGTCGTCACTCCACTCATGCTTTCAAATATTCGAAGTTCTTCGTCTAGAAAATCACGTATACGGGCCGCTTCGTTTCTCTGGTTGACGGCCGATGAAGTCCCGAGTCGATTGACCCTCCTGCACTTAAGTTTTCGTCTGTCTTTCTTCTTCATCCTGCGCTCTAGCAAGCGTGTGTCTGGCGTAGTAGGGGTTACGTTGCTTACGGCTTTGGATGACATGGTGCGGGGTGCCGTTGATTGCTGCGCATCTGACGCTTTCAGCACTACCTGGTGACCTCCGCAGGATACTATAGCCCCCATGTTCCCCAGTGTATCCAATCCAAGTATGACGTCATCAATCGCTCCGGGCATCACGTGTAACACTGCCTTTAGCGATGTCTGTCCGAGTTGAATGGTGGTCTCCACGGCGTCGAAAATCTTGCTGGTGGTGCCATCGGCCATTTGTATCTCGATAGCTACGGTCACCTTCTTACTGTTCCCGGTTGCGTCCATGTGTTCTGCAACTCGTGGTGATATGAAACTTTTCGAAGCGCCGGTGTCGATGACGGCTTCCGCCGGTTCTCCGCCCAGCGTGATTAGGGCGTATAGCCGGCCGCGTTCCTGATGCATAATTATTGGTTGTTCGGCGCTGAGTCCCGTGGGTTCGCCGCGCCTTCTCTTTGGCGAAACCCTTGGTCGTTTCCCTGTTGTTTATGACAACATTCTTTCGTTAGCACATCCGCTCGGCCACACTCCCTGCAACACAATTTCTTGGGATTACGGCATTTCCTAGCATAGTGACCTTCCTGACCGCATCTGAAGCATATATTTCCAGGGCTAAAGGTTCTACTCGTAGATGGTTGCTGGCGATGCGCCTCTACCGTTGCGTGGTGTTGTGGTGGACGTGGTAACGGCCTACTTACATTTCTCACCTCGTGGTCACCTGTGATGTGTCTCGTCATCTCGCGTCGAGGTGGCTCTACTCCTCGTCGTTGTCCTTCATATATCTCTTCGTACTCTTCTGCCAGTGTGATGAGTTCGGCCAGCGTCTCGAAATCTCGCCGCTGAATGTAGAGCAAATAATCGGTGTGACTATTCCGAAAAATTCTTTCCAGTCGCTCTTCCGGATTATACCCAACGTGTCGCATTAAGCTCTGCATAGCTAGAACGTAGTCCTTGTATTTTTCTCGAACGTGTTGTCTTCGCTGCCGTATGTTATCTTCGAGGCGTTCGAAGTAACGTGCTGGTAGGAAGAAGCGCAGAAAGTCCTTTTTGAAGGTTGTCCAACTCTCCCAATGTTCGTTATTGTTGCGATACCATTGGAGAGCGGTACCGCACAATAATTCGGGCATGGCTCTTGGAAGAATGTCCATATTCACCATGTACACTTCGGAGAGCTCTTCTAATCTCTCGACAAACGCTAATGGGTCTCGCCCGCCGTCGTATTTCACGGACCACTTCCCCACCTGGTCTATGATTGGTGCGAATATAACAATGTGGTTCTGTTGAAGTAACCTGTTGATTTGTGGCGGCTGTAGCCGTGATGATTCCGCGAAAGTGCTCGCGGTCCCTCTGTCTTGATCGGCTGGGAAGGTTGTCTTCTGATCGCCTTCGTCTCGTGAAGCAATCTCACCAGCTTCCATTTTTAAAAATTGTTCTTCTACTTCCGGGTCTCCGTGCGCCTTGGCTGCCAATGTAGTTATGCGCTTACGAATCTCCCGCGTGGTGCCTATGTGGTCAACTCCCAGACTCTGTGCGAAGGAGATTAGTTGCTCCTTGGACACGTTGTCTAACCACATGAGATCTGCCATCTCCTTACTAAATGTCGTTTTCCTGATAATATACGATCCGCAGGGTCCCTGCTCGGGCGCCAATTGTAACGAAGCTTTTTGCTGCCCCTGCTTCTTACAAGTATAATTGCTGAGGTATACTCGCCGTGTCCAGGGTTCGTTACAATAAATTTGTAAATGTTGGGGCTCTTCTGCGAATCGTTCTTTATTTCTTCAATCTTATATTCATAATATATTAATCCACGTCTCCTACGTTGTACAGTCGTCGCCCGAGGACGGCGCTGTTAGGGTAACGGTTCGATGTGCCCCGTTAGGGCAATACCGTTTCCCCGCTCTGCTGTGCTCCTGGGTGCTAGACGACTTAAATCACGCACTGCTGCTTCTGCCGACTACGCTCGGCTACTTCTGCCGACGCTCGCGTAGGTGTCACTCACTTGACGACTTAAATCAAACGCTGCTGCTTCTGCTGACTACGCTCGGCTACTTCTGCCGACGCTCGCGTAGGTGTCACTCACTTGACGACTTAAATCACACGCTGCTGCTTCTGCTGACTACGCTCGGCTACTTCTGCCGACGCTCGCGTAGGTGTCACTCACTTGACGACTTAAATCACACGCTGCTGCTTCTGCTGACTACGCTCGGCTACTTCTGCCGACGCTCGCGTAGGTGTCACTCACTTGACGACTTAAATCACACGCTGCTGCTTCTGCTGACTACGCTCGGCTACTTCTGCCGACGCTCGCGTAGGTGTCACTCACTTGACGACTTAAATCACACGCTTTAAAGATCCCGGATGACTGTCTTAGCGACCGCGATGTTAACGGTTGAGTCGGTCAGAGGATAAACTCACTACCGAGCTCACCCTTAACATACGGCGTTCACAAGTCAGGATACCAAGACTAGCCAGAGGATAAACTCACTGCATAGTCTGATGCCCGGACGTGCGTACGCTGTCACAGTCCCGTGCTGACTGACTGATCATCCGCCATCTAACTACCCACCAAGCCTGTGTTGCGTGCTAGCACATTCGCAACATGTTGCGTTGGGATGGCGTGTGTTGCTGGGATGGCGTGTGTTGCTGGCGGTGGCGTGATTTTACCGCTGCGTATGCATGCTTGCTGTTGATTCGTCTGCTTGTCTGGTTTGCGTGGCGTGTTTTTACCGCTGCGTATGCATTCTTGTTGTCCTTTTATCTGCATGTCTGGTTTCTCCATCTTCGTGGCGTGGTTTTACCGCTGCGTATATATGTATGCTTGTGAACAATAGGGTGGGCCTTCGTGTGGACTAAATTCTATAAGATATTTAGTTCTCACAATGTTCTGGTAATTTCCAGACGCAATATTCTAGAAGGACACGTCGGCATCAGCGAGAAGTGCGTGGCTATATAAGCCGTGGCAACGCCAACGTAATCAATCAGTGCTAAGAGTAAACTGCTATAGTGTAGACGAGCTGTGAAATAAAGAGTTGTTGAATTAAATTAAACAGTGTTGATTTTATTTGTCAATCCAGAGATACGAACCTAACAAAGTAAACTAGCAAGAGTAAATTCGTAACAATATGTATATGTACATATTTTCTTAAGAAGAAACCACGAAAAGAGAATTACCCGACCGCAGGTAATTTTCTCAAGCTCACTCGTTTTTATGTCTGTATACAAGTTAATACAACAAGTATTTATTTCAACATAACAACAATCATTGCAACAATGTTGTTGTTAAAGTTGAATAACATAAACAAACATCCGCTGCAACTCCCAAAAGTGATCGACATTATTGCTGATCAATAAATAATAATATCAACAACAATAATCAACTTCAATTCTGCTGACCATTCAACATCCGTTAAACTCTGCCGACGCCGCTGCCGTTGAACCACAGCTAGCTTAAGGTATTCTTAAGATTCTATGTATCAGTTTCTTTTAGAAATTCAATAAAGAAGAACTTAACTGGCGCACGAGCAGGGACCAACGAGGATAAAAACTTAAAAGTAGACCTTGTTGGACAACATCGGTGGATTGCAAGTCTTGTCAGGTCAGCCCGCGGGACACCCTCTACACTTGTGTAAGCTGCAGGATCCCTAGTAGGAAGCAAACGGGACAAAATCCGAGTTACCAGGAGGAGCGACCACATCAAATTCCCTAATGTATGTATGTTAGAATTTAAGTAATTTTGAAACATAAGTGAATTAAAAAATTAAAGTTTGATATTTGAAAGTGAAAAGAAAAGAAATAAATAAAGTACGCCAGAAATTATACCTGAAATGTTGAAAATTTATGAAAAAAATATACAGATATTAAGTTTAATTGAAAATAAAAATTATATTAGAGAATTTTAAATTTTATACAAACAAATTGATATTAAATCTCAAAACATAATTATTAAGTAGAAAACTAAAATTTTATATAAATATTTCATAAAATATTAAACCTAAGTGAAAGTGAATTTAACTAATTGAAATTGTGAAATTTAAGTGCATATAAAATTACAAATAATCAAAAGGGCGTAAAGCGATAAAAAAATAATAACTCTTACTTTTGCAAACAATTAACTTAACGAAGTTTTGTAAGCAAAAATAGTATAATTTAACCCAATTCTGCGATTCCTACCCAAAGGACCCTCCAGGATAAAAGGGTAAAACCAGCTACTGGTTTTCAAAAACAATAATAATAAATTAAAATAATGTTATTGATTGATTAAGGCGAATCATGAAAAACTTATGGTAGTAAAAATTCTCCAATCAAGTTAATAATACAAAATTAAATTTTGATAAAACGGATGGCTAATCCAAATAATTTAGTTAGACCCCCATTAATTGATATTGAAGAAAATCCCCATCAACGACAAAGACAGTTACAAAGACAAGCGACATTTCAAAACAACAGAAATATGACCCAACCTAGCGACTTAACAAATGCCATTCGGCAAGTGTTATATGAACAATTACCGATTTTATTACAACAAACTCAAAATCAAACATTTGATTTTATCAATGTAGAGAGTCAAGGAATTGACCAAGAGCACCTAGGTAATTTAGGAGAACTAGACAAAGTGCCAGACATAGTAAAAAGTTTAAGAGAATTTTCCGGTGACCCAGCCGAGTTTGGTTCATGGAAAAAAAGTGTAGACAGAATTTTAAGAACTTACGAACACACAGTTGGTACGCCAAAATACTTTGGTATTTTGCATACCATTCGCAATAAAATAACTGGTAACGCAGACACTGCGTTAGAATCGTACAACGTACCTTTAAATTGGAGTGCCATCTCCAAATGCCTTACGCTACATTATGCAGATAAAAGGGACTTGGGTACATTAGAGTACCAAATGACTACCATAGCACAAGGTGCTAACCAGTCTGTCGAGGAATTCCATCAGGCCGTTTATAAACATTTATCGTTGATCCTTAATAAGATAGGGTGTATGGAATTAGGCAGAGAATCGGAACAATTAATGACCAAGCTGTACAGGGATAAGGCTCTTGATACCTTTATTCGCGGATTACGTGGAGACCTTTCACGTCTTCTCGGCATGAAGGAGCCTGCTGATTTACCAACTGCATTGCATTTATGTTTGAAACTGGAAAATCAAGCATACCGTACCAATCATGCGTCAAATAGAGGACAACAAAACATATTTAGAAATCAACCCAATAGACCAACGTTAGTACCACGCCAGGTTCCGACACCTCATTTTTCATATTTTCAAGCTAGACCATTTCTTCCACCTAGAATTAACACACCGCAAAACCCAACTATGAATCCCAGACAATTAAATAATTTTTTCGAACAACCACAACAAAGGCCATATTTTACTAATATAGGTAACCAATTCGCACAGAACCATAACATACAACGACCATTATACCAGCCACCTCGTCCTATGGTTGCCAAACCTCAACCACCACCAGAACCGATGGACATTGACAGAAGTATCCAAACTAAGCAGATTAACTACATGAACCGACCACAATTTGATTTAGGTAAAAGACCACCCATACCCACTGCCGAGATAGCCAAACGACAAAGAAATTTTAATATTCAGACAGATACTTACCAACAAACAGGCAGAGAAGAACCAGTACCAACTATGGCTGATTATCAGCAAACTATTTCAGAACAAGAAGAACAGACAGATTACGATGAAACACTTAGCGACTATACCGAAGTTATTGAAAATAGTGACCAAGAACAGCAAACCGATTCTATTTATATTAATTTTTTAGAAATAACTGACTCCTCACTTCCATATTTCGAATGTAAGGTGAGGAGCGGACAAATGCTTAAAATACTGATTGATACCGGATCCAATAGAAATTATATTCAGCCAAAATTTGTTCAGAATCCACTACAGAATGAAACCCCATTTAATGCAGTATCCGTAGGAGGTAAAATAAAAATAACCCATTACAAAATGGCTAATTTGTTTAATGATCCAAAATCAATAGTTAAATTCTTTTTATTACCCACACTCAGAACATTTGACGGAATATTAGGAAATGACAGTTTGAAGGAACTTGGTGCAATTATTGACACCAAAAGAGGTAAATTGTTCCTTAGAAACGGCATGAGTATTCCCATAAAAGAGAAAAATTTTGAATCAGTAAATGCAATTATACCCAAATTAGATCATCTCGCAAATTATCAACGAAAAGAATTAAATCATTTGTTTAAAAAATGCCCAAATTTGTTTCCAAAACCCGATGACAAACTGACCTATACCACTAACGTTGAAGTCGAAATACGCACAAGTACAGATCACGAACCACTTACACATAATTGTAATTGGAAAAAAGGTGGAATAGCGATTAAAAGATTGAAGTCATACCTGGATGAGTACAATAAGGAATTACTCTATAAACCAGGAAAAGAAAATATTGTAGCCGATCCATTGTCTCGAGTACCAAAACAATATGAAATTAATTCAATAACAGAAACCCAACAGAGTGCTCAAAGCTCTTCTCATAATCTTATTCCCAGCATTGAGGTACCGATAAACGCTTTTAAAAACCAAATTTTTATTTACAAAGAACATCCTCCTGACTACAAGTTTTTCCATTTCCTACATTCCATAGACACACTGTTTTTCAGCCAACATATTCTGATGATGATCTAATGAAAATATTGAGAAAGTACTTAAACCCTTCAGTAACAAATGGAATCTACACGACAGAAGCCATAATGGGACAGATTCAAAGACTGTATCCGAAAAATTTAAGATCCTTTAAAATCAGATTTACTCAAATGAAGGTAGAAATCCATAACAAGGGCGGCAAAAAAATTAAAACTTAGACACCAGGGCAGACAATATTTGTTAAGCAAAATAGCAGATTAGGATCTAAACTTTCACCACGATATAAAAAGGAAATTGTAAAAGAAGACAAACACACAACAATTATTACAGCAAATGGGAGAGTTGTTCATAAAAGTAACATCAAAAATGTTTAGTTAGTCAAATGTCTAACTTACAGAAAAAAAAAAATTAATTATTTCTAACCTTTTATAATTCAGGATAGTTCCAGGATAACTTAACTCTTATTGTGGTTGCCAATGGCAAAGGCAAATCTCGACATTACGAACTATACAGACGCACATACCATTACCATCTATAAAGGAAATGGGAAGCTACAAACGTCATCCATAAAATTAATCCACTTAATAGATCTTCAGCAAATAGAATTTGAACTTCTAAAAATTCGTGAACATACCATTAAAGATCTTAAAACAAGTTATCTCTTTCATACTCTAACTCACGAAATAGTACAATCACTCACTGCATTAAATACACTCACTTCGCAAGACCGCCAAACTAGATCAATAAATTGGATCGGATCAGACTGGAAATATGTTGCAGGAAATCCAGATCATGATGATCTATTAATAATACAAAATAATCTAAATAGCCTTAATACAAACAATAACAACCAGATCATTATAAATAAACAACTACAGAATAGAATTAATGACTTAACTACAATTTCAAATATGTTAAAAAATGCAATAAAGAAAGATAATTTGTTTAATAATGAAATAGCAATAAGTTTCCAAAATCAAGTAAGACTAATCAAAGAAGAAATAATAAATGTCAAATATGCAACTCAATGGGCAAAACAAAATATAATAAATATTTTACTTTTAAACGAAATAGAATTACAAGAAGTCCACAAAATATTTCAAAAAAATAATATAACAACTGTTGCGTCATGCGACTTTATAAATCAAAAAATATATTTTAAGAACTTAATTTGTTAAAATAATTGTATGCATTATAAAATCTTTTACATTATGTAAAATACTTACGAATTTTGTAATATACAAGTATAACCATAAGCTACTACTTATGTACTAGAATAATCTATTACAATGAATTTAAGATGCTGAATTGAATTAGAACTATATACTTACCCCTTTTTTGTATACATACTTACCTCTAGTCTAAGCCGTTAGGCTAAGATTTAGGCTAACTAATGAACTGTTGGAATAAAGATTATTATTGTATTAAAGACTATAATCGCGAACGGACGTTCTTTTTTAACCGGGATTTTTTAAATCACACAGGCAATTAGCTTTTAGTTGCGCATACTAGTGAGTCCAACGTGTAGAACTTCAACCTTAAAAAAGCTTAAGGTTTTTTCATGGCGCCCGAGCAGGGACTCAGTGCGTGGCTGTAAATAATTTTCGAAAAAAGTAATACGTATTAATTTAATTTCTAACGCGTGAGAAATTGCCTGTGAATTTTTAATTTCTTTCGGTTTCGGTCCAGTGCAAGTGACTAAAGTGACAAATACTAAAAATAAATGTCTGGACAAAGACATTAAAAATAAAAATAAAATATATCTACATAGATATACATACATATATGTATATATAAAAAATTCAAAAACAAATTTTTACATTAAAAAATATACATATCGCTCATTTGCTGCAAGACCGGCATAAATCAAAAAACGTTATTTTTGAGTTAATACTGCAGAATTGTTCGTTATATCATACTTCATGTTGAGTGAAAAATTCATATGAATACCTCTTATATGCTCCGCTTGAGAAGAGAATATGTTTCCTATTTTCCGTCAGTGGCTTGTGAAAAATATATAATAGTATAACACTTGGTGGATACATACATATATGTAAAATAATTGCGAAGTGCACACATATGGACACACACTGAAGTGAATAAAAACGAAGTGGTAATTCTAAACATAAAGAAAATAAAATACAAATTAACCAAATAAAAAGTTGAAAAAAAAGCAACTGAGAGAAACGTTTTGTGAAGTGGGTGGTGAAAACACAATATAATACATACATACTATATGACATACGTGCGGTAAAATTCACCAGTCCAATAGCGCGCAAACACAAGGAAGAAAAGGAGAGAAACCAAAGGTGGATAAATCGGTTAAATGGCATACAGTGGAGTGTGAAAATAAAAGCAGTATTGAAATAAGCGTTTACATTTTTTCTGCTAAAGGTGGTTACACAGTTAGTGCATAATATTAAAAACTACCGCCAAAAACATAAAGTGCCGTTGCTAAACATAAGCAAAATAAAAAGAGTGTCGCGAGTGCCGCTAAAAAGTGCCGGAAAAGAGGTACAACCCGTTAAAAGAAAAGTGCCGTAAAACTAAAAACCGATAACTTTGGCCGTTAAAACGTTAGACTATTTGTGGTAACATCACGTCGGTACCGAACGGGCTTGCTTCAACACCATCGTCCCACTGCTGCTGCGTCAACGGATTCTCGCCGCTGCTGCGTCAACGTCAACACCATCGTCCCACCGCTGCTGCGTCAACGCGGATTCTCGCCGCTGCCAAGTCAACGTCAACAACACCGTCGCTGTTAACGTCGACGCCAGATCCGTCTCTTCGTGGGAATGAGCTGCAATTGCATTCTCTGCAAAAGGGAAGTGAACGCAGGCAAACCGCCTATGCATTCACAACAGGTAACGAGTGCGAATCACTGAAAGTGGTGCGAATAAAAAAAAAAAAACGAAAATTAAAAAAAAAAAAGAGCAAGTGCACACTTTCAGTTTTTGGCTCTCCCTCTTTTCACATTTTTTCACATACGTATATTTTCTTATTGCATATATTTATATTTTAATATTCGCATACGTATATATACATACACATGTACATAAGCATTTATGCATCTATGCATCTATGCATCTACATAAGTGAAAGAGGGATCGTGGGATTTGCGGTAGCGTTCTTAATTGAACATTAAGGTGCGACATTTTATATCTTGCAGACAAAAAATTTTTAAAATTTTAAACGAAATAAAGTTTTACGGTTCTTTGGAAAATTTTCTCGCTTAAAAAAAAAAAAACATTTTCAAGAACGTTCAATTGTGCTATTGCTTATTTTGCATACTTCATAGGTTCGGCTTTCGTATACTTGGGAATCGATATCATTTTTTTCTCGTTCTCGTAACCGATTCCAAATATATTTGTTGCCAACCTTTATTGCTATTGGTCTGGCTTTCGTATATTTCGGTATCGCTATACATATATTTTTCGTTTTCGTTATCGATCCCTAACATATCTGTTGCCAACATGTATAGTTTTTTTTCCGGAAATTTAATTTAACAAGCAAAAATGAGCAAGCCAAAGCCAACTATCGCCAACCTCTCTCCGAGTAAGGAGTTGATCGACTTAAAATCATTAAAGCGTCAAAGGACGGTGGCGAAAAGTAGCATTTTGCGAATAAAAACGGGTCTTCTAGAAAAAACGATGTCATTAGATCCAATCGAATTGGAATGTCGTCTTGACATACTGAACTCACATAGTGAGAAATTGATGAAATGCCAATCTAAAATTGAAGAGATTGATGAAGACGACATGGCCCGAGGGGAGTTAGAGGACATAATTGTAGAAACAAAATCTATAATTAAAACAATTTTGGCCAAAAATAGAACATCTATTGCTGAAACATCGTTCGTAACGTCTCACAGCTCAAGGCTCCCAAAAATGAATTTGCCGAAATTCAAGGGAGAATATTCGGAATTTAAAAATTTCATGAGTTTGTTTGAGAGTTTGGTTCACAATGATCCAAACATCCCAGATATTGAAAAATTTAACCATCTGGTTAATTGTCTATCTGGGGAGGCTCTAGGCACGGTAAAAGCGTTTCAAATGTCGGATGAAAACTATCCGAAGGCGTTGGCAAGTCTCAAAAAGGTTTATGACAATAAATGTTTGATTTTTTTTAATACGATTTCAAAACTTTTTGAGCTGCCAACTATCCCTAAGCCATCAGCCCCTTCATTGCGCGCGATGATTGATGAAGTGTCGGCTGTATATGACTCATTGCTATCGCTGGGCGATGAGAAACAAATCACAAATGCGATAATTATTCACATAGTCATGACAAAAGTTGACTCTGCCACCCGATCAAAGTGGGAAGAACAGCTGGATTACGACAAGTTACCATTGTGGAAGGATTGTGAAGCTATCTTATATAGACGGTACCAGCACCTATCAGCTGAAGGCGCATCATCTTCGAGGACGAGACCCATAGCAGCAGCCAGCGCGAACCACGTGAAGCAGCCTCACATGAATGGAACTAAATCCGCTTTAGTTGCAGCGAATACAAAGCAGCCAACATGCCAGCAGTGTAAATCGAAGGACCACTACTTAACAGCTTGCCCCACTTTTAAAACTCTCTCTGTTCAACAGAGATTTGAGTTTGTCAAATCAGTGCCCTTATGCATAAATTGTTTGCGTAAGGGACATACGGTATCCAAATGCAGAGCGGATCGATGTCGCGTGTGTAATCGGTCCCACCACACCTTACTGCACCAGTATCCTGTATCCTTCGCTGCTGAGCCTCATCCGCAACCAACAACAACTACACACGCAATGCATACAATAAGTGTGCCTGATCGGGTAATGTTGGCAACAGCAGTTATTCTGGTGAGATCAAGCTGTGGAGAGTACCTGCCCGCAAGAGCCTTGCTGGACTCGGGAAGTCAAGTCAACTTTATAACGGAGGATTTGGCCCAAAAACTGCGGATTCGACGCCAAAACAGGACTTTAAATATTATCGGGATTGGTAATTCAAGTACAAAAGTTGGGGCCAAATTAAGCGCATTTGTGAAATCGAGCGTAAATAATTATGAATTTTCGGCGGAATTCTGGATTATGCGATGTATTTCGGCTAATCATCCAGACCATACCATTAATATTAATGGTTGGAAAATTCCGCACAATATTAAATTGGCGGATCCAGAATTCCAAAAATCTCAAAAGATCGATATGTTATTAGGGGCGGAAACCTTTTTCGATTTATTAGCGGTTGGTCAAATTAAAAGTGGCCCTAATCAACCAACGCTACAGAAAACTCTTTTGGGATGGATTGTTTCTGGCAAATATGTCAGCAGTCTTAGTCCTCCTCCCGAAGTAAATAGCACATTTTGCCAAACTGAAGAAGACTTAACGTCAATAGATTCAGTAGTCCAAAAATTCTGGGCTCTGGAGGAACTTCCTTCAGAAACAATTGGCAACAAATTCACACCTGAACAAAATGAATGTGAACAATTTTTCGTCAAAACAACTGAAGTATTACCTTCAGGAAGGCTTCAAGTCAGAATGCCCTTTAAAGCTGACCGTAAGTTACTCGGTCACTCCTATGAAATCGCAGTTCGGCGGTTTCAGGCCCTGGAGAGGAAAGCATTGAAAGATCCAGAACTTCGTAAAATGTATCTGGACTTCATTAATGAGTATAAAGCGCTGGGTCACATGAGCCCAACAAATAATAAGATCCCGAGTGAACCACACTATTTCATTCCGCATCAGTGTGTTTTGAGGCCCGAAAGCACAACAACAAAATTACGAGTTGTCTTTGATGCGTCGAGTCGTACTTCTTCTCAAATTTCATTAAATGAACTTTTGATGGTAGGTCCAACCATCCAAGAAGAATTATATTCAACCCTTCTTCGTTTTCGCTTACATAGGTATGCACTAACAGCGGACATTACTAAAATGTACCGTCAAATAATTATGCATGAAGAAGACAGAAATTGTCAGCTTATTGTGTGGAGAGAGCATCCTTCTGAGCAAATTCAAATTTTTCGTCTTAACACCGTAACATACGGCACTGCGCCTGCTCCATTTCTCGCAACACGGTGTTTACAAATGCTCAGTGATGCTAATACAACTAAATACCCACTCGGTTCATTGGCCATTAAAAGAGACTTTTATGTTGATGACTTATTAACAGGATCTGAAAATTTTGAGTCTCTAGATCTTATAAGAAGTGAAGTAATTAAAATATTAAACTCGGCCGGATTAGCCTTAACAAAGTGGTTTTCGAACCACCCTAAATTTTTCGACAGTAATTATACTGAAAAGTCATTAAGCTTCAATGACAAAAAACTCAACTAAAACACTAGGAATCCATTGGTTGCCGAAAGAGGATTTGTTTCGGTTTGTTTTGGATGCCAATTTTCATGATCTGCGAGCTACTAAACGAAACATACTATCAGTCTCTGCTCGCCTTTTCGATCCTCTTGGATTATTAGCCCCACTAGTTACCAAAGCAAAAATCTTATTGCAAGAGCTTTGGATCCAAAAACTAGATTGGGATGAGTCGATTCCATTGCGTCTTGATACTAGCTGGCAGAATTTCAAAGCCAACCTACTGCAGCTGTCATCAATTAGCATTCCTCGATACGTAAATCTAGAGTCGAGTGCTATCTGCCAAATACATGGCTTCTCCGACGCTTCAATAAGAGCGTACGGATGCTGCATATATATACGAAGCCAATCTGCTAGTGGTGTCAAATGTATGCTGCTTACTGCAAAATCTAGAGTGGCTCCGCTGAAGACCAAGTCTCTTCCGCGTCTCGAGCTCTCGGCAGCACATCTTCTTGCCAAATTATGGTCACGAATTGCGCCAATGTTGAATCGACAATTTGGAAAAATTGTATTTTGGACAGACTCTGAAATCGTATTGCATTGGGTAAAAACGCATCCATCGTCATTACAAACCTTTGTTGCAAATAGAGTGTCTGAAATCCAAGAATGGACTGACAATATAAATTGGCGACATGTGCCAACAAAACAAAATCCTGCGGATCAAGTGTCTCGGGGTTGCAACGTGGATGAATTGAATAATTCAATATGGTTTGGCGGTCCACAGTTCCTCCTAGAAGACCCCGCTTTATGGCCAATTAACACTCACTTCCAGCTTTCCCCAGACGATTATTAGCATTAGAGAAGAAGAAAAATACTTTCACACTAGCCATAAATGTGAAAGAGAATTCACTATTGAACCTTATCGAAAAATTCTCTTCTCATCAAAAATTGCTTCGTGTGGTTGCCTATCTATTACGGTGGATTAGACGACCAAAAAGACCTACGGAGGGAAGGCACCTGACATCTGACGAATTACACTTGAGTTTTTTAAAAATTGTTCAGGTGATTCAACATTCGGAATTTGCGAATGAAATCCAAAAACTCACGAAAGGCACCACGCTACCCGCAAACTTGCAAAAACTGAATCCGTTTTTGCATGAGTACTCGGATATGTCGCTTTCATTCAAATTAATCCGAGTAGGAGGTCGCCTTTTAAATGCACCTCTCCCATACGATGCCAAATTCCCATTATTACTAAATAAGAATTCGCACTTCGTTATCAATTATTTACGGTTCCTGCACTTTCGAAATCACCACGCAGGGGCAAAAGCGTTGGTTGGGCTTCTTCGAGAACGCATATGGCTGATTAATGCAAGAGAGGCATGCAGTAGAACCGTAAGAAACTGTACACACTGCTTTCATTATAAGCCGAAGTTGCAAACCCAAATAATGGGAAATTTGCCAGTCGAAAGGCTTCGAGCGCTACGACCCTTTCTTATATGTGGCGTAAATTTTTGTGGTCCAATTTATACCACATTAAAAATACGCGGTCGACCACCCGTAAAAACCTATATCGCAGTTTTCGTTTGTTTCACGTCTAAAGCAGTACACTTAGAATTAGTCTCTGACTTATCAACTAATTCCTTTATTCTCGCCCTAAAAAGGTTCATTGGTCGCCGAGGGATGCCACAGACGATATACAGCGACAGCGCAACGAACTTCGTCGGCGCCGATCGCAAGTTGCGCGAACTCAAAGAGGCGTTTCTGTCCCAGTCTCCGGAAGTACTGGAATTCGCCGCCGTAGAAGGGTTCAAATTCGCCTTTATACCACCGAGGGCGCCGCACTTCGGCGGGTTATGGGAGGCGGCAGTGAAGTCCGCCAAACACCTCGCTGTGCGCGCAATGGGCAACGTGCTGCTCACCGCCGAAGAGCTAGGAACACTGATAGCCGAAGTGGAGGCCATCCTCAACTCGCGGCCCCTCGCACCGTTGAGCCAGGATCCCAACGATGGCGAAGCATTGACTCCAGCACACCTATTAATAGGGTGGTCCCTCCGAGCCTTACCACCGGCAGAAGTGTCAACGGACCGAGTTCGCTATTGCGAGGGATGGCAACTTGTTTGCTGTCTCAAGCAACAGTTTTGGCGACAGTGGTCCAAAACGTACATTACCAGTCTTCAGCAGCGCAACAAATGGCTGCACCCGAAACGCAACCTGCAGCCCGGCGATCTCGTCCTCGTCCACGAAGACAACACGCCACCGCAGCAGTGGGCACTAGGACGAATCGCCGCAACCGTAGAAGGACGAGACGGAAAGGTGCGAGTGGCAGACGTGGCAACCAAGGCAGGCACCATTAAGCGCCCTATTCACAAGCTCGCCCTGCTGCCTGTCGAAGTTGAAGGATCATGATCCTGTCAAGGTGGCCGATGTTGCGTCATGCGACTTTATAAATCAAAAAATATATTTTAAGAACTTAATTTGTTAAAATAATTGTATGCATTATAAAATCTTTTACATTATGTAAAATACTTACAAATTTTGTAATATACAAGTATAACCATAATCTACTACTTATGTACTAGAATAATCTATTACAATGAATTTAAGATGCTGAATTGAATTAGAACTATATACTTACCCCTTTTTTGTATACATACTTACCTCTAGTCTAAGCCGTTAGGTTAAGATTTAGGCTAACTAATGAACTGTTGGAATAAAGATTATTATTGTATTAAAGACTATAATCGCGAACGGACGTTCTTTTTTAACCGGGATTTTTTAAACCGAAATAGCACAGGCAATTAGCTTTTAGTTGCGCATACTAGTGAGTCCAACGTGTAGAACTTCAACCTTAAAAAAGCTTAAGGTTTTTTCAACAACTTTATCAGTCGAAGAAATGTTAGAGTTCGCTGAAGTATCAGTCTTACATAATAAAACAGCTATTGTTTACATTGTAAAAATTCCAGAATTAGAAGCAACCAATTATCAAAATTTATTAAAAAACCAGTTGTAAAAAATAAACTAATAGTTCACTTAGAAACAGATGAAATATTTTTGTCCGAAAATTCTATGTTAAAAGTACCAAAAAATTGTAAAATATCCAACAATATAAAAATTTGTAAAAAAGATACAACCATTAACTTAAGAGAATCCAAATGTATTTCTAAATTAGTTGAGGGCAAAGAATCGCTGTGTGATTTCAGTAATGCAGACCATATCCCAGAAATCGAAGAGATTGGCAACAGCTTAATCCTACTTAACAACTTTAACGGCAGTCTAAAACAGAATAATATAACCCATCATCTGAAAGGAACATATCTCGTACACTATTGGAATGAGAACATAACCATAAATAATAAAGAATTCAACAACAAGGAGAAAACTATTTTGAAACCCGGAGCACCACTCATCCAAATGACCCCAATAGAATTGGAGCGTCTTCAAATATTATCATTGGAATCCTTACACGCACTCAACATAAAAAATAGGAAACAATTAGACCAAATAAATACAGATTCCTCCTCGAACCGAATAGCTATAATTTTTCTATCGACCATTATTATAGCAATAGTTGTAATACAAAAATTTTGTATAAAGCCAAAGGAAAATCTAATCCTACAAATTGGAAAAGTTCCGACAGAAATCATGAGTGAAACGAACAATTTTCCTAGATCAGTCCAACCACAATTTAATAACATACCATACTTTTAAAGCTACTTGAGGACAAGTAGGAATTTGAGGAGGGAGAGTTAATACAACAAATATTTATTTCAACAATATTCATTGCTACAATGTAATTGTTAAAGTTCAATAACTTAAAAGTTGACACAACAAATATTTATTTCAACATAACAACAATCATTGCAACAATGTTGTTGTTAAAGTTGAATAACATAAACAAACATCCGCTGCAACTCCCAAAAGTGATCGACATTATTGCTGATCAATAAATAATAATATCAACAACAACAATCAACTTCAATTCTGCTGACCATTCAACATCCGTTAAACTCTGCCGACGCCGCTGCCGTTGAACCACAGCTAGCTTAGGGTATTTTTAAGATTCTATGTATCAGTTTCTTTTAGAAATTCAATAAAGAAGAACTTAACTTATATCTATTTTTATACGTGCGCCGCATATAGATGTGTATGTATATACATATGTTCGCAGTGTTAAGAAGCCGCGAAAAGAGAATTTAATATTTTTTTTTTAATTTGAGATATATGTATGTATGTATATATGGGCCATTCCATCAATTGGCGACATTGATACAAGTATATAGTTTAAAATAATATTAAGTTCATGTGCAGGGATTTGCAGGTTTCTAAATAAAGTTCATTAAACTAACCTTACTTTTAAGTTTCAAAGTGTATTTTGTACATCAAATGTGCGTGTTATAGCATTGGTTTTTGCAAGTAATGTCAATAAACAAATGTCGAATTAGTTGTTGTTGTTTCACTCTCTCTCTCTGAGATTTTTATTTTTTAAATTTCTTATCGTAGGAACGTCTCATCAATGCATATTTTCTCGCTCCTATATTTTTGAAATTTGCTCCAAAAATGGATTAAATACGACGAAAGGTCAGGAAGTTTTTGAAGATATAGTCAGAAAAACAGGTTTTGAAGGTGACGAAATTGATAAGTCCGCAGCGGATACCTTACGTGATGTACATTTGGAATCAAATCCACTTTTTCAGGAAGTAAATGTCACCGAAGTTCTTTCACTAATAATTGATACAAACTTAACAAAACATCAGTACTTAAAAATCAGTGATTTTATAAACTCTAAACCTACGTACAAAGTTTTGCCCAGCTATAAAAAGGTTTTAAGTGAAAAGAAAAAAAGTTATCCAGATGCAGAATCGGTTAGCGTGAGTGAATCACAGGCTGAAGTGGAGCTACAAAGTTTACTTGACCATACAGCTTCACGTATATTAGATCTCCAAACTCTCTCTCACTCTTCTATTTATTAATAATAAATCCGGGAATTGGAACAAAATTTATCACATGCTCAGGTATTTTAACGTTAGAATTATATATGTAGAATATGAAAAGTGGGCGTTATACAATCGCGATTTTTTCAGAATATCGTACTTGCATGAACAGAAATATGCTCTGTATATTGCAGGTCAGTATCTCTATTCTAACTATTTTTGTCGCTATCCTCCATACAAATGGAACCACTGTGAGTGTGTTCGCTGCTCTTATTGCCTCAATTTGTTTTTTTGTCTGTGGGTTTAATGTCCCCACACTTCACAGCACTAATTATGCCTATATTGCATAAGTGCTTATATTTGCCCACCACGATTTTGTCACTTCACTCTCTTTTGCTGTAAACCTTTTTCCTTTTTTTTTTTGTTTTTGGTTTCGATCACTCCACTGGCACTGTACCCATTTACATATGTGTATACCGTATAAGAATTATTATTGCACTTGCGGTCACCTCACTTTTATTTTTTTTTTTTAACTTTTTCCGTTCACTTTTTCATATGTAACATGTGTATATGAAATTTTATATGTATATGTATATATATATATTTTTTTTTTTCTTTATATTTTGGCACCACCGTGTTTTTCACTTTTCACCATAACCAGCAAGCTTTTTGTATTTTTTTTCCCAATATGTATTAATATTTCACGTTTATTTTTTTTTCTTCTTACAGTTTTGTCACCAACGGTTTTTCACACTTTTGAGAATTCCTCACCGTTTTTTTTCTCTTTATTTTTCAGGTTTCACCGTTTTTTTTTTCTTTCACTTTTGCAAGATTTTGTCACGATTTTTCACAGTGTTTTTTTCTTTGTTAAATTATAATTTTGTGCACATATAATGTGCTTGTTTCCGTACATGTGCAAGTATGTAAGTTAAGTTGTTCTTTATTTAAAATTCTAAAAGAAACTGAAACATGGAATCTTAAAAATACCCTAAGCTAGCTGTGGTTCAACGGCAGCGGCGTCGGCAGAGTTTAACGGATGTTGAGTAGTCAGCAGAATTGAAGTTGATTATTGTTGTTGATATTGAATGGTCAGCAGAATTGAAGTTGATTATTGTTGTTGATATTATTATTTATTGATCAGCAATAATGTCGATCAATTTTGGGAGTTGCAGCGGATGTTTGTTTATGTTATTCAACTTTAACAACAACATTGTTGCAATGATTGTTGTTATGTTGAAATAAATATTTGTTGTGTCAACTTTTAAGTTATTGAACTTTAACAATTACATTGTAGCAATGAATATTGTTGAAATAAATATTTGTTGTATTAACTCTCCCTCCTCAAATTCCTACTTGTCCTCAAGTAGCTTTAAAAGTATGGTATGTTATTAAATTGTGGTTGGACAGATCTAGGAAAATTGTTCGTTTCACTCATAATTTCTGTCGGAACTTTTCCAATTTGTAGGATTAGGTTTTCCTTTGGCTTTATACAAAATTTTTGTATTACAACTATTGCTATAATAATGGCCGATAGAAAAATTATAGCTATTCGGTTCGAGGAGGAATCTGTATTTATTTGGTCTAATTGTTTCCTATTTTTTATGTTGAGTGCGTGTAGGGATTCCAATGATAATATATGAAGACGCTCCAATTCTATTGGGGTCATTTGGATGAGTGGTGCTCCGGGTTTCAAAATAGTTTTCTCCTTGTTGCTGAATTCTTTATTATTTATGGTTATGTTCTCATTCCAATAGTGTACGAGATATGTTCCCTTCAGATGATGGGTTATATTATGCTGTATTAGACTGCCGTTAAAGTTGTTAAATAGAATTAAGCTGCTGTCAATCTCTTCGATTTCCGGGATATGGTCTGCATTACTGAAATCACACAGCGATTCTTTGCCCTCAACTAATTTAGAAATACATTTGGATTCTCTTAAGTTAATGGTTGTATCTTTTTTACAAATTTTTATATTGTTGGATATTTTACAGTTTTTTGGTACTTTTAACATAGAATTTTCGGACAAAAATATTTCATTTGTTTCTAAGTGAACTATTAGTTTATTTTTTACAACTGGTTTTATTAATAAATTTTGATAATTGGTTGCTTCTAATTCTGGAATTTTTACAATGTAAACAATAGCTGTTTTATTATGTAAGACTGATACTTCAGCGAACTCTAACATTTCTTCGACTGATAAAGTTGTTATATTATTTTTTTGAAATATTTTGTGGACTTCTTGTAATTCTATTTCGTTTAAAAGTAAAGTATTTATTATATTTTGTTTTGCCCATTGAGTTGCATATTTGACATTTATTATTTCTTCTTTGATTAGTCTTACTTGATTTTGGAAACTTATTGCTATTTCATTATTAAACAAATTATCTTTCTTTATTGCATTTTTTAACATATTTGAAATTGTAGTTAAGTCATTAATTCTATTCTGTAGTTGATTATTTATAATGATCTGGTTGTTATTGTTTGCATTAAGGCTATTTAGATTATTTTGTATTATTAATAGATCATCATGATCTGGATTTCCTGCACCATATTTCCAGGCTGATCCGATCCAATTTATTAATCTAGTTTGGCGGTAGTCGTGAGTTAGAGTATGAAAGAGATAACTTGTTTTAAGATCTTTAATGGTATGTTCACGAATTTTTAGAAGTTCAATTTCTATTTGCTGAAGATCTATTAAGTGGATTAATTTTATGGATGACGTTTGTAGCTTCCCTATTCCTTTATAGATGGTAATGGTATGTGCGTCTGTATAGTTCGTAATGTCGAGATTTGTTTTTGCCATTGGCAACCACAATAAGAGTAAAATTATCCTGGAACAGTGAGTTATAAAAGGTTAGAAATAATTTTTTTATTTTATTTTTTTATTTTTTTTTTTTTTTAAGTTAGACATTTGACTAACTAAACATTTTTGATGTTACTTTTATGAACAACTCTCCCATTTGCTGTAATAATTGTTGTGTGTTTGTCTTCTTTTACAATTTCCTTTTTATATCGTGGTGAAAGTTTAGATCCTAATCTGCTATTTTGCTTAACAGATATTGTCTGCCCTGGTGTGTAAGTTTTAAAATTTTTCTTGTTAAATCTGATTTTAAAGGATCTTAAATTTTCCGGATACAGTCTTTGAATCTGTCCCATTATGGCTTCTGTCGTGTAGATTCCATTTGTTACTGAAGGGTTTAAGTACTTTCTCAATATTTTCATTAGATCATCATCAGAATATGTTGGCTGAAAAACAGTGTGTCTATGGAATGTAGGAAATGGAAAAACTTGTAGTCAGGAGGATGTTCTTTGTAAATAAAAATTTGGTTTTTAAAAGCGTTTATCGGTACCTCAATGCTGGGAATAAGATTATGAGAAGAGCTTTGAGCACTCTGTTGGGTTTCTGTTATTGAATTAATTTCATATTGTTTTGGTACTCGAGACAATGGATCGGCTACAATATTTTCTTTTCCTGGTTTATAGAGTAATTCCTTATTGTACTCATCCAGGTATGACTTCAATCTTTTAATCGCTATTCCACCTTTTTTTCAATTACAATTATGTGTAAGTGGTTCGTGATCTGTACTTGTGCGTATTTCGACTTCAACGTTAGTGGTATAGGTCAGTTTGTCATCGGGTTTTGGAAACAAATTTGGGCATTTTTAAACAAATGATTTAATTCTTTTCGTTGATAATTTGCGAGATGATCTAATTTGGGTATAATTGCATTTACTGATTCAAAATTTTTCTCTTTTATGGGAATACTCATGCCGTTTCTAAGGAACAATTTACCTCTTTTGGTGTCAATAATTGCACCAAGTTCCTTCAAACTGTCATTTCCTAATATTCCGTCAAATGTTCTGAGTGTGGGTAATAAAAAGAATTTAACTATTGATTTTGGATCATTAAACAAATTAGCCATTTTGTAATGGGTTATTTTTATTTTACCTCCTACGGATACTGCATTAAATGGGGTTTCATTCTGTAGTGGATTCTGAACAAATTTTGGCTGAATATAATTTCTATTGGATCCGGTATCAATCAGTATTTTAAGCATTTGTCCGCTCCTCACCTTACATTCGAAATATGGAAGTGAGGAGTCAGTTATTTCTAAAAAATTAATATAAATAGAATCGGTTTGCTGTTCTTGGTCACTATTTTCAATAACTTCGGTATAGTCGCTAAGTGTTTCATCGTAATCTGTCTGTTCTTCTTGTTCTGAAATAGTTTGCTGATAATCAGCCATAGTTGGTACTGGTTCTTCTCTGCCTGTTTGTTGGTAAGTATCTGTCTGAATATTAAAATTTCTTTGTCGTTTGGCTATCTCGGCAGTGGGTATGGGTGGTCTTTTACCTAAATCAAATTGTGGTCGGTTCATGTAGTTAATCTGCTTAGTTTGGATACTTCTGTCAATGTCCATCGGTTCTGGTGGTGGTTGAGGTTTGGCAACCATAGGACGAGGTGGCTGGTATAATGGTCGTTGTATGTTATGGTTCTGTGCGAATTGGTTACCTATATTAGTAAAATATGGCCTTTGTTGTGGTTGTTCGAAAAATTATTTAATTGTCTGGGATTCATAGTTGGGTTTTGCGGTGTGTTAATTCTAGGTGGAAGAAATGGTCTAGCTTGAAAATATGAAAAATGAGGTGTCGGAACCTGGCGTGGTACTAACGTTGGTCTATTGGGTTGATTTCTAAATATGTTTTGTTGTCCTCTATTTGACGCATGATTGGTACGGTATGCTTGATTTTCCAGTTTCAAACATAAATGCAATGCAGTTGGTAAATCAGCAGGCTCCTTCATGCCGAGAAGACGTGAAAGGTCTCCACGTAATCCGCGAATAAAGGTATCAAGAGCCTTATCCCTGTACAGCTTGGTCATTAATTGTTCCGATTCTCTGCCTAATTCCATACACCCTATCTTATTAAGGATCAACGATAAATGTTTATAAACGGCCTGATGGAATTCCTCGACAGACTGGTTAGCACCTTGTGCTATGGTAGTCATTTGGTACTCTAATGTACCCAAGTCCCTTTTATCTGCATAATGTAGCGTAAGGCATTTGGAGATGGCACTCCAATTTAAAGGTACGTTGTACGATTCTAACGCAGTGTCTGCGTTACCAGTTATTTTATTGCGAATGGTATGCAAAATACCAAAGTATTTTGGCGTACCAACTGTGTGTTCGTAAGTTCTTAAAATTCTGTCTACACTTTTTTCCATGAACCAAACTCGGCTGGGTCACCGGAAAATTCTCTTAAACTTTTTACTATGTCTGGCACTTTGTCTAGTTCTCCTAAATTACCTAGGTGCTCTTGGTCAATTCCTCGACTCTCTACATTGATAAAATCAAATGTTTGATTTTGAGTTTGTTGTAATAAAATCGGTAATTGTTCATATAACACTTGCCGAATGGCATTTGTTAAGTCGCTAGGTTGGGTCATATTTCTGTTGTTTTGAAATGTCGCTTGTCTTTGTAACTGTCTTTGTCGTTGATGGGGATTTTCTTCAATATCAATTAATGGGGGTCTAACTAAATTATTTGGATTAGCCATCCGTTTTATCAAAATTTAATTTTGTATTATTAACTTGATTGGAGAATTTTTACTACCATAAGTTTTTCATGATTCGCCTTAATCAATCAATAACATTATTTTAATTTATTATTATTGTTTTTGAAAACCAGTAGCTGGTTTTACCCTTTTATCCTGGAGGGTCCTTTGGGTAGGAATCGCAGAATTGGGTTAAGTTATACTACTTTTGCGTACAAAACTTCGTAAGTTAACTGTTTGCAAAAGTAGGAGTTATTATTTTTTTATCGCTTTACGCCCTTTTGATTATTTGTAATTTTATATGCACTTAAATTTCACAATTTCAATTAGTAAATTTCACTTTCACTTAGGTTTAATATTTTATGAAATATTTATATAAAATTTTAGTTTTCTACTTAATAATTATGTTTTGAGATTTAATATCAATTTGTTTGTATAAAATTTAAAATTCTCTAATATAATTTTTATTTTCAATTAAACTTAATATCTGTGTATTTTTTTCATAAATTTTCAACATTTCAGGTATAATTTTTGGCGTACTTTATTTATTTCTTTTCTTTTCACTTTCAAATATCAAACTTTATTTTTTTTAATTCACTTATGTTTAAAAATTTCTTAAATTCTAACTTACATACATTAGGGAATTTGATGTGATCGCTCCTCCTGGTAACTCGGATTTTGTCCCGTTTGCTTCCTACTAGGGATCCTGCAGCTTACACAAGTGTAGAGGGTGTCCTGCGGGCTGACCTGACAAGACTTGCGATCCACCGATGTTGTCCAACAAGGTCTACTTTTAAGTTTTTATCCTCGTTGGTCCCTGCTCGGGCGCCAGTTAAGTTGTTCTTTATTTAAAATTCTAAAAGAAACTGAAACATGGAATCTTAAAAAACCCTAAGCTAGCTGTGGTTCAACGGCAGCGGCGTCGGCAGAGTTTAACGGATGTTGAGTAGTCAGCAGAATTGAAGTTGATTATTGTTGTTGATATTATTATTTATTGATCAGCAATAATGTCGATCAATTTTGGGAGTTGCAGCGGATGTTTGTTTATGTTATTCAACTTTAACAACAACATTGTTGCAATGATTGTTGTTATGTTGAAATAAATATTTGTTGTGTCAACTTTTAAGTTATTGAACTTTAACAATTACATTGTAGCAATGAATATTGTTGAAATAAATATTTGTTGTATTAACTTGTATATTATTTCACTTCACGACAAGTCTAAAAAATTTGGAAACAAAGCTGTATTGACTTTCACGATGATATTGTCATTGATGATATTTACCGCGTTGTCGTTCACCGTGATTAATTTAAATTTATTTATTTATATTTTTTTTTTATGTTATCACTAGTGCCGTCCGGTACGGTTTCGAAGGACCATATTTAAGATTGGCAAAACACTACCGGCACTCACCTTGTTTACGAACGGATGACTGGTTTGGATGAACGTGTGGTGATCGGCGAGCGCGATGTTGAAACGTGTATGCGCACGTATAGAGAACAAAAGAGGCTCGAGGCCGTCCGCCAGTCCCTTTTGTTAGTTGTGTGCTGGTGTCCTTGTGCGTGGTGTGAAGATGTGGTGTGTATGTTGATGATGCGGCGGGAATCATGCCGAGGTGTTGAGAATGCGGTGTGTAGTGTGGGATGAAGAAATGATGCGCATGATGCCAATGTGTTGAGTATGGAATGTGTAGTGTGGCGTGAAGATGTTATATTAAGAGGGGGGGCGCAGAAGTTTATTTAACCAGTAGGCATCAAGTTTTTCTTATCAAGTGCAAGTGCCCGTATACAAAAACGCCGGTATCTTTGGGATATTTAACAACGTTTTGTATTGAAGAAGTTCTTGCAACAATCCGACATGTTTCACAGTACGTTTTTCCTTGTTCATGGAGTTTAACTAATATAATATTTCTCTTTCGGAAGGGCTTATTTCTTTGTGTTTAGGGAACATTGTATATTCTGAATTTAATTTCGAACTTCGAAAAAAAAACTACAACTTTCCGAAACTTTTACACTTCGTTCTTACATGGGTAGGCTCGATTCCGATTACTTTGGCGGAGGGGTAAAAAAACCTAATTTCCATTTAAACGGGGTATGTACGGATAGGGGGGCTTCTCCAGAGCAGGAATATACAAAAATTATGTAAAATTTGCTAAGATTTTGAAAAATATTCACGTTAAAATATTCAAAAATTTGCACTAAGGACACATGGTATTTCTCCATGTTTCACATAATATTTTCACGTTTTTCACTCACTATATTTACATAAATATAGACTTTTAACATTGAAATAAGTTCACCTTTCACTTCTATTTTGCAATTTTTCAGCCAAATTTAGTAATTTAAAATCACTTATCAAATTTATGGGTGAAAAGTTTAGAGTGTTTATATTTACGAGGAAAACCAGCGTTGTGACACCTAAAAAACTAAAAGTGAAGTATTTTTTAGCGTTTTGCAGCCTTTTCTTTGTTTGCAGTTTCGAGTGATTCTTTTTTCTTTATTAACTATAAAAAAAACTATAAAGAAGATTTTTCTAGCTAAAATTGAATATGTGAACACTTTTCTATATACATGCATACATATAGTGAGTATAACGATAAAAATTACTCATTTAAATCGAGAATCGAGTCAACCGCAGTGAAACCACAAACTTTATATACAACAAGTAAGAAAGGGCTAAGTTCGGGTGTCACTGAACATTTTATACTCTCGCATGATAAAGTGATAATCGAGATTTCACTATCCGTCATTTACATATGTTTTTATTTTGCTGTAAAATTAATTAGAATTAAATTCTGAGAGATTTACCGATATTTTCGGTGAAAAATTAGGTTAGGTTAGGCACTGAGTTCTTCGTGTTCGATATCAGGGACCTTGAAAAGTTATAGTCCGATACGTTGTTAGTCGGTTAACGTACTTTTAGTGATTTTCAACATAACCTTTGTATGGGAGGCGGGCGTGGTTATTATCCGATTTCTTCCATTTTTGAACTGTATTTGGAAATGCCTGGAGGAAACGACTCTATAGAGTTTGGTTGACATAGCTATAGTAGTTTCCGAGATATGTACAAAAAACTTAGTAGGGGGCGGGGCCACGCCCACTTTTCCAAAAAAATTACGTCCAAATATGCCCCTTCCTAATTCGATCCTTTGTGCCAGGTTCCACTTTAATATCTTTATTTATGGCTTATTTATGACACTTTACAGGTTTTCGGTTTCTCCCATTTTGTGGGCGTGGCTGTAGGCCGATTTTGCCCATCTTCGAACTTAACCTTCTTATGGAGCCACGAAATACGTGTACCAAGTTTCATCATGATATCTCAATTTTTACTCAAGTTACAGCTTGCACGGACGGACGGGCGGACAAACAGACATCCGGATTTCAACTCTACTCGTCACCCTGATCACTTTGGTATATATAACCCTATATCTGACTCTTTTAGTTTTAGGACATAGAAACAACCGTTATGTGAACAAAACTATAATACTCTCCTTAGCAACTTTGTTGCGAGAGTATAAAAAAAGTGTTCCCTTGTCGATAAGTAACAATATCAATTAATTGTCCTGAACCACGGAAAAAGACAAGGTGTGCTAAATGTCACCTTGTGACACATAAAACAGGCGAGTGGCACCTAAAGGAAAAATCTGAAAATTAACATATTTTCGAACAATCGCGTCAAAAGGAAAAGTGGTAGCGAGAGTATAGTAAAAATAATCTGTGTTAATGGACACGATATACATAAGTATATGCTTTTGTCGATCCGGGTAGCACTTGCACCCTATTGTGTAAAACATTTGCTAAGAGAATCGGTATCTTGAAAACCCTACGTGGTTTTAGTGGGGAGAATACGTATCTAGGCGTAAAATAAATACAAAGCTCAAAATTGATAATAATAAAATCGAAGTAGACACGGTGGTGGTCAATGATGATCTTACATCTAAAAATATTCTTCGCGATAAAGATGGACTGAGTGATTTAAATACGCGACTTTTAATAGAAAGCGGTAAATATGGAAAGTTTGAACGAAACGGATAATAACCATTTTGAAAACATAGTGTGCGAATACCGTAGACGTTAACAATATCACAAATATTGGGAAGTGTACAATTTTAAAGGCGAAAATTGTTTTAAAAAATGATAACCCAATTCAATTAAAGGAATATCGAGTCCAATTTTCATAATGACCGATCGTATCGCAAATCATAAGTGAGTTACTAGGAAATAATATAATCAGACCGAGTGAATCGCCATGCTCGTCTCCAGTAATCTTAGTCGAAAAAGAGGATTCCGAAGAAGGTTTTACTAACAAAATCATGTCTAGAGCAAGTTGTGTTTGGTAGTGAACAGCAACATCCTTTCGAAACTCTCACCAATTTTTTTAGCGCCCTCGATGTTGGGGAGCTCTAAAATAATTTTTTTATTTGCAATGTAATGCACAGGTCAAAGGAAATTTTTATATTTGATGCTCGGTGATTTGAATATACTTACTGTAACCTCGAGGTGTCGTCGAATTATATTTTCTGTTCTGGCTCTAGTGTTATTGGTTGTAGTTGGTTCTGTTGACCACTCAATGTCCTCGCCTTTTGAAAAGTACACGGGAATGTTACTTACATCAGCTTCAGCAATACTTTCTTCTTCCTCATTGGCAATGTACGTTTCAGAAGATTCGCCATCTGGCAATTCTTCCAATACATTCTCATCGTTCTCAACATAAAAATAGACAACAACATATCCAAATTACTCACCGATGCTCGGTTTCGTTGCATTTTACAAAATATCTACAATGTCTGTCGTTTTCTACAAAAACTAATTGGAGAACATGGAGCGAAACTTCCTCTTGACGCTTTAATTCTTCTTCTTTCATTCTTATCTTCTTTATTATCTAATGTTGCCCACACGTTAGTTTTGATAGTGCCACCTTTTTTTCTTAAAATTTAAAAAAATATTTTACCCTTTTTTAAGCAATTTCTTTCAGTGCAGAAATTCGTAAAAGGAAATTTTAAAATTTTGTGTATTTTATGACATATAAAAAAATAACATTGAAAGGTGAGATGACCTTAAAGTAACAGAAGGGTTAACACCGACTACGCAAGAGAATATCCTTCCACTTTGGGAGAGAGTAAATATCCCAATTACGTCAAGTGCACATCGAGTGTCTCAGCTCTAATTAGGAATGCCTCTCATTCGTTGTGTTATAATATGAGAGCCATTGTCGAGTTCTTGCCAGAGCATAACCCAACACACGAAACATTTTTAAATTCAGTGCAATTTAGAAAACGTTTAGAGATGCTAAAAAGTGCATATAACTGGCAAAAATATATTTTAATTTGTGGTGTACAACAAAAACTACAAGGATCCTCAAAATTGTGGAATGACTCATAGCACAGTATTTTCGTACACTGCCCGCAGTTTGTGAATAAATTTTTGACTTAATGTCAATTGTTTTTTTTTTTTGTTTTTTAATTGAGATAAACCTATTTTTTATAGGGAACTCTATAAATTCCAATGGGCCTTCACAAATATTAGCCATGCGCCCCCATATTATTGCTCCACCACCCCCATGTTTCACAGTAGGCATCAAGTTTTTCTTCTCAAGTGCCAGTGCCCGTATACAAAAACGCCAATATCTTTGGGATATTTAACAACGTTTTATATTGAAGAAGTTCTTGCAACAATCCGGCATGTTTCACAGTATGTTTATCCTTGTTCATGGAGTTTAACTATTTTTAAAAATATTCACGTTTAAAAATTCAAAAATTTGCACTAAGAACACATGGTATTTCTCCATGTTTCACATAATATTTTCACGTTTTTCACTCACTATGTTTACATAAATATACACTCTTAACATTGAAATAAGTTCACCTTTCACTTTTATTTTGCAATTTTTCAGCCAAATTTAGTAATTTAAAATCACTTATCAAATTTATGGCTGAAAAGTTCAGAGTGTTATAAATGTGAATGAACAGAAGTGTAAGCACATTACATTCTCGCTAAGACCAAAGATGTCCCTGGCAGTAAAAATAAACAATATCTTAGTACCCCAAGCGAACGAAGCAACATATCTTGGTATTCACCTAGATCAGTGTTGTCCAACGTGACTGTGTGCACGTTATGCTTGTGTTGGTTATTCTAGCGTCAACTGATCGCAAAATTCTTCTTTGCTTGCCTACGAAGTTGAATACAGACACTTGTCGCGACATGTTGGTGTGAGGTGTCTGGCACTGTCCGTGCGCTATTGTGCGCATAGGCTGTGGACAACGCTGACCTAGATAGAAGGCTCACGTGGAGAAAACACGTATCTAGTAGAATAAAATGTATGAAGATTAGAGCTGCAAATTTAAATTGGCTTTTAAATAAAAACTCCAAACTTAGCCTAGACAACAAAGTGCTCTTATATAATGCGGTCATAAAGCCGATTTGGATGTATGGCATTCAACTGTGGGGTACGACCTGTGCAACTAATATTGATCTAATACAAAGGTTACAATCAAAAATGCTTAGAACAATCACGTGTTCATCATGGTACATGCGTAACGAAAATATCCATAAAGACCTTGGTATTCCTATGGTAAAAAAAGAAGTAGAAGACAGCAGAATTAAATATATATCTAAGGTCCGAGATCACCCAAACCCTTTGGCTAATGCTTTGGTACATTCCTGCGATCAAACACGACTTAAAAGAAGAGATATGTCTGCGTATTAAGGAGCGACGTAACACCAAAACCGCTCAATCACTTGCTTGAGTCTGTCTAGTTTTTAAATAGATTTAAGATTTCATTACTTATTGTTAGGCTTTAAGAAAAAGCAGATACAATAAATAAAATAATTTTGAAAAAAAAAAAATTTAAATCGAGAATCGAGTCAACCGCAGTGAAACCACAAACTTTATATACAACAAGTAAGGAAGGGCTAAGTTCGGGTGTCACTGAACATTTTATACTCTCGCATGATAAAGTGATAATCGAGATTTCACTATCCGTCATTTACATATGTTTTTATTTTGCTGTAAAATTAATTAGAATTAAATTCTGAGAGATTTACCGATATTTTCGGTGAAAAATTAGGTTAGGTTAGGCACTGAGTTCTTCGTGTTCGATATCAGGGACCTTGAAAAGTTATAGTCCGATACGTTGTTAGTCGGTTAACGTACTTTTAGTGATTTTCAACATAACCTTTGTATGGGAGGCGGGCGTGGTTATTATCCGATTTCTTCCATTTTTGAACTGTATTTGGAAATGCCTGGAGGAAACGACTCTATAGAGTTTGGTTGACATAGCTATAGTAGTTTCCGAGATATGTACAAAAAACTTAGTAGGGGGCGGGGCCACGCCCACTTTTCCAAAAAAATTACGTCCAAATATGCCCCTTCCTAATTCGATCCTTTGTGCCAGGTTCCACTTTAATATCTTTATTTATGGCTAATTTATGACACTTTATAGGTTTTCGGTTTCTCCCATTTTGTGGGCGTGGCTGTAGGCCGATTTTGCCCATCTTCGAACTTAACCTTCTTATGGAGCCAAGAAATACGTGTACCAAGTTTCATCATGATATCTCAATTTTTACTCAAGTTACAGCTTGCACGGACGGACGGGCGGACAGACAGACATCCGGATTTCAACTCTACTCATCACCCTGATCACTTTGGTATATATAACCCTATATCTGACTCTTTTAGTTTTAGGACATAGAAACAACCGTTATGTGAACAAAACTATAATACTCTCCTTAGCAACTTTGTTGCGAGAGTATAAAAAAAGTGTTCCCTTGTCGATAAGTAACAATATCGATTAATTGTCCTGAACCAGGGAAAAAGACAAGGTGTGCTAAATGTCACCTTGTGACACATAAAACAGGCGAGTGGCACCTAAAGGAAAAATCTGAAAATTAACATATTTTCGAACAATCGCGTCAAAAGGAAAAGTGGTAGCGAGAGTATAGTAAAAATAATCTGTGTTAATGGACACGATATACATAAGTATTTGCTTTTGTCGATCCGGGTAGCACTTGCACCCTATTGTGTAAAACATTTGCTAAGAGAATCGGTATCTTGAAAACCCTACGTGGTTTTAGTGGGGAGAATACGTATTTAGGCGTAAAATAAATACAAAGCTCAAAATTGATAATAATAAAATCGAAGTAGACACGGTGGTGGTCAATGATGATCTTACATCTAAAAATATTCTTCGCGATAAAGATGGACTGAGTGATTTAAATACGCGACTTTTAATAGAAAGCGGTAAATATGGAAAGTTTGAACGAAACGGATAATAACCATTTTGAAAACATAGTGTGCGAATACCGTAGACGTTAACAATATCACAAATATTGGGAAGTGTACAATTTTAAAGGCGAAAATTGTTTTAAAAAATGATAACCCAATTCAATTAAAGGAATATCGAGTCCAATTTTCATAATGACCGATCGTATCGCAAATCATAAGTGAGTTACTAGGAAATAATATAATCAGACCGAGTGAATCGCCATGCTCGTCTCCAGTAATCTTAGTCGAAAAAGAGGATTCCGAAGAAGGTTTTACTAACAAAATCATGTCTAGAGCAAGTTGTGTTTGGTAGTGAACAGCAACATCCTTTCGAAACTCTCACCAATTTTTTTAGCGCCCTCGATGTTGGGGAGCTCTAAAATAATTTTTTTATTTGCAATGTAATGCACAGGTCAAAGGAAATTTTTATATTTGATGCTCGGTGATTTGAATATACTTACTGTAACCTCGAGGTGTCGTCGAATTATATTTTCTGTTCTGGCTCTAGTGTTATTGGTTGTAGTTGGTTCTGTTGACCACTCAATGTCCTCGCCTTTTGAAAAGTACACGGGAATGTTACTTACATCAGCTTCAGCAATACTTTCTTCCTCCTCATTGGCAATGTACGTTTCAGAAGATTCGCCATCTGGCAATTCTTCCAATACATTCTCATCGTTCTCAACATAAAAATAGACAACAACATATCCAAATTACTCACCGATGCTCGGTTTCGTTGCATTTTACAAAATATCTACAATGTCTGTCGTTTTCTACAAAAACTAATTGGAGAACATGGAGCGAAACTTCCTCTTGAGGCTTTAATTCTTCTTCTTTCTTTCTTATCTTCTTTATTATCTAATGTTGCCCACACGTTAGTTTTGATAGTGCCACCTTTTTTTCTTAAAATTTTAAAAAATATTTTACCCTTTTTTAAGCAATTTCTTTCAGTGCAGAAATTCGTAAAAGGAAATTTTAAAATTTTGTGTATTTTATGACATATAAAAAAATAACATTGAAAGGTGAGATGACCTTAAAGTAACAGAAGGGTTAACACCGACTACGCAAGAGAATATCCTTCCACTTTGGGAGAGAGTAAATATCCCAATTACGTCAAGTGCACATCGAGTGTCTCAGCTCTAATTAGGAATGCCTCTCATTCGTTGTGTTATAATATGAGAGCCATTGTCGAGTTCTTGCCAGAGCATAACCCAACACACGAAACAATTTTAAATTCAGTGCAATTTAGAAAACGTTTAGAGATGCTAAAAAGTGCATATAACTGGCAAAAATATATTTTAATTTGTGGTGTACAACAAAAACTACAAGGATCCTCAAAATTGTGGAATGACTCATAGCACAGTATTTTCGTACACTGCCCGCAGTTTGTGAATAAATTTTTGACTTAATGTCAATTGTTTTTTTTTCTTTTAATTGAGATAAACCTATTTTTTTATAGGGAACTCTATAAATTCCAATGGGCCTTCACAAATATTAGCCATGCGCCCCCATATTATTGCTCCACCACCCCCATGTTTCACAGTAGGCATCAAGTTTTTCTTATCAAGTGCCAGTGCCCGTATACAAAAACGCCAATATCTTTGGGATATTTAACAACGTTTTATATTGAAGAAGTTCTTGCAACAATCCGACATGTTTCACAGTATGTTTTTCCTTGTTCATGGAGTTTAACTATTTTTAAAAATATTCACGTTTAAAAATTCAAAAATTTGCACTAAGAACACATGGTATTTCTCCATGTTTCACATAATATTTTCACGTTTTTCACTCACTATGTTTACATAAATATATACTCTTAACATTGAAATAAGTTCACCTTTCACTTTTATTTTGCAATTTTTCAGCCAAATTTAGTAATTTAAAATCACTTATCAAATTTATGGCTGAAAAGTTTAGAGTGTTATAAATGCGAATGAACAGAAGTGTAAGCACATTACATTCTCGCTAAGACCAAAGATGTCCCTGGCAGTAAAAATAAACAATATCTTAGTACCCCAAGCGAACGAAGCAACATATCTTGGTATTCACCTAGATAGAAGGCTCACGTGGAGAAAACACGTATCTAGTAGAATAAAATGTATGAAGATTAGAGCTGCAAATTTAAATTGGCTTTTAAATAAAAACTCCAAACTTAGCCTAGACAACAAAGTGCTCTTATATAATGCGGTCATAAAGCCGATTTGGATGTATGGCATTCAACTGTGGGGTACGACCTGTGCAACTAATATTGATCTAGTACAAAGGTTACAATCAAAAATGCTTAGAACAATCACGTGTTCACCATGGTACATGCGTAACGAAAATATCCATAAAGACCTTGGTATTCCTATGGTAAAAAAGAAGTAGAGGACAGCAGAATTAAATATATATCTAAGCTCCGAGATCACCCAAACCCTTTGGCTAATGCTTTGGTACATTCCTGCGATCAAACACGACTTAAAAGAAGAGATATGTCTGCGTATTAAGGAGCGACGTAACACCAAAACCGCTCAATCACTTGCTTGAGTCTGTTTAGTTTTTAAATAGATTTAAGATTTCATTACTTATTGTTAGGCTTTAAGAAAAAGCAGATACAATAAATAAAATAATTTTGAAAAAAAAAATTTAAATCGAGAATCGAGTCAACCGCAGTGAAACCACAAACTTTATATACAAAAAGTAAGGAAGGGCTAAGTTCGGGTGTCACTGAACATTTTATACTCTCGCATGATAAAGTGATAATCGAGATTTCACTATCCGTCATTTACATATGTTTTTATTTTGCTGTAAAATTAATTAGAATTAAATTCTGAGAGATTTACCGATATTTTCGGTGAAAAATTAGGTTAGGTTAGGTTAGGTTAGGCACTGAGTTCTTCGTGTTCGATATCAGGGACCTTGAAAAGTTATAGTCCGATACGTTGTTAGTCGGTTAACGTACTTTTAGTGATTTTCAACATAACCTTTGTATGGGAGGCGGGCGTGGTTATTATCCGATTTCTTCCATTTTTGAACTGTATATGGAAATGCCTGGAGGAAACGACTCTATAGAGTTTGGTTGACATAGCTATAGTAGTTTCCGAGATATGTACAAAAAACTTAGTAGGGGGCGGGGCCACGCCCACTTTTCCAAAAAAATTACGTCCAAATATGCCCCTCCCTAATGCGATCCTTTGTGCCAGGTTCCACTTTAATATCTTTTTTTCCCCCATTTTGTGGGCGTGGCTGTGGGCCGATTTTGCCCATCTTCGAACTTAACCTTCTTATGGAGCCACGAAATACGTGTACCAAGTTTCATCATGATATCTCAATTTTTACTCAAGTTACAGCTTGCACGGACGGACGGGCGGACAAACAGACATCCGGATTTCAACTCTACTCGTCACCCTGATCACTTTGGTATATATAACCCTATATCTGACTCTTTTAGTTTTAGGACATAGAAACAACCGTTATGTGAACAAAACTATAATACTCTCCTTAGCAACTTTGTTGCGAGAGTATAAAAAAAGTGTTCCCTTGTCGATAAGTAACAATATCAATTAATTGTCCTGAACCACGGAAAAAGACAAGGTGTGCTAAATGTCACCTTGTGACACATAAAACAGGCGAGTGGCACCTAAAGGAAAAATCTGAAAATTAACAAATTTTCGAACAATCGCGTCAAAAGGAAAAGTGGTAGCGAGAGTATAGTAAAAATAATCTGTGTTAATGGACACGATATACATAAGTATATGCTTTTGTCGATCCGGGTAGCACTTGCACCCTATTGTGTAAAACATTTGCTAAGAGAATCGGTATCTTGAAAACCCTACGTGGTTTTAGTGGGGAGAATACGTATCTAGGCGTAAAATAAATACAAAGCTCAAAATTGATAATAATAAAATCGAAGTAGACACGGTGGTGGTCAATGATGATCTTACATCTAAAAATATTCTTCGCGATAAAGATGGACTGAGTGATTTAAATACGCGACTTTTAATAGAAAGCGGTAAATATGGAAAGTTTGAACGAAACGGATAATAACCATTTTGAAAACATAGTGTGCGAATACCGTAGACGTTAACAATATCACAAATATTGGGAAGTGTACAATTTTAAAGGCGAAAATTGTTTTAAAAAATGATAACCCAATTCAATTAAAGGAATATCGAGTCCAATTTTCATAATGACCGATCGTATCGCAAATCATAAGTGAGTTACTAGGAAATAATATAATCAGACCGAGTGAATCGCCATGCTCGTCTCCAGTAATCTTAGTCGAAAAAGAGGATTCCGAAGAAGGTTTTACTAACAAAATCATGTCTAGAGCAAGTTGTGTTTGGTAGTGAACAGCAACATCCTTTCGAAACTCTCACCAATTTTTTTAGCGCCCTCGATGTTGGGGAGCTCTAAAATAATTTTTTTATTTGCAATGTAATGCACAGGTCAAAGGAAATTTTTATATTTGATGCTCGGTGATTTGAATATACTTACTGTAACCTCGAGGTGTCGTCGAATTATATTTTCTGTTCTGGCTCTAGTGTTATTGGTTGTAGTTGGTTCTGTTGACCACTCAATGTCCTCGCCTTTTGAAAAGTACACGGGAATGTTACTTACATCAGCTTCAGCAATACTTTCTTCTTCCTCATTGGCAATGTACGTTTCAGAAGATTCGCCATCTGGCAATTCTTCCAATACATTCTCATCGTTCTCAACATAAAAATAGACAACAACATATCCAAATTACTCACCGATGCTCGGTTTCGTTGCATTTTACAAAATATCTACAATGTCTGTCGTTTTCTACAAAAACTAATTGGAGAACATGGAGCGAAACTTCCTCTTGACGCTTTAATTCTTCTTCTTTCTTTCTTATCTTCTTTATTATCTAATGTTGCCCACACGTTAGTTTTGATAGTGCCACCTTTTTTTCTTAAAATTTTAAAAAATATTTTACCCTTTTTTAAGCAATTTCTTTCAGTGCAGAAATTCGTATAAGGAAATTTTAAAATTTTGTGTATTTTATGACATATAAAAAAATAACATTGAAAGGTGAGATGACCTTAAAGTAACAGAAGGGTTAACACCGACTACGCAAGAGAATATCCTTCCACTTTGGGAGAGAGTAAATATCCCAATTACGTCAAGTGCACATCGAGTGTCTCAGCTCTAATTAGGAATGCCTCTCATTCGTTGTGTTATAATATGAGAGCCATTGTCGAGTTCTTGCCAGAGCATAACCCAACACACGAAACAATTTTAAATTCAGTGCAATTTAGAAAACGTTTAGAGATGCTAAAAAGTGCATATAACTGGCAAAAATATATTTTAATTTGTGGTGTACAACAAAAACTACAAGGATCCTCAAAATTGTGGAATGACTCATAGCACAATATTTTCGTACACTGCCCGCAGTTTGTGAATAAATTTTTGACTTAATGTCAATTGTTTTTTTTTCTTTTAATTGAGATAAACCTATTTTTTTATAGGGAACTCTATAAATTCCAATGGGCCTTCACAAATATTAGCCATGCGCCCCCATATTATTGCTCCACCACCCCCATGTTTCACAGTAGGCATCAAGTTTTTCTTATCAAGTGCCAGTGCCCGTATACAAAAACGCCAATATCTTTGGGATATTTAACAACGTTTTATATTGAAGAAGTTCTTGCAACAATCCGACATGTTTCACAGTATGTTTTTCCTTGTTCATGGAGTTTAACTATTTTTAAAAATATTCACGTTTAAAAATTCAAAAATTTGCACTAAGAACACATGGTATTTCTCCATGTTTCACATAATATTTTCACGTTTTTCACTCACTATGTTTACATAAATATACACTCTTAACATTGAAATAAGTTCACCTTTCACTTTTATTTTGCAATTTTTCAGCCAAATTTAGTAATTTAAAATCACTTATCAAATTTATGGCTGAAAAGTTTAGAGTGTTATAAATGCGAATGAACAGAAGTGTAAGCACATTACATTCTCGCTAAGACCAAAGATGTCCCTGGCAGTAAAAATAAACAATATCTTAGTACCCCAAGCGAACGAAGCAACATATCTTGGTATTCACCTAGATAGAAGGCTCACGTGGAGAAAACACGTATCTAGTAGAATAAAATGTATGAAGATTAGAGCTGCAAATTTAAATTGGCTTTTAAATAAAAACTCCAAACTTAGCCTAGACAACAAAGTGCTCTTATATAATGCGGTCATAAAGCCGATTTGGATGTATGGCATTCAACTGTGGGGTACGACCTGTGCAACTAATATTGATCTAATACAAAGGTTACAATCAAAAATGCTTAGAACAATCACGTGTTCACCATGGAACATGCGTAACGAAAATATCCATAAAGACCTTGGTATTCCTATGGTAAAAAAGAAGTAGAGGACAGCAGAATTGAATATATATCTAAGCTCCGAGATCACCCAAACCCTTTGGCTAATGCTTTGGTACATTCCTGCGATCAAACACGACTTAAAAGAAGAGATATGTCTGCGTATTAAGGAGCGACGTAACACCAAAACCGCTCAATCATTTGCTTGAGTCTGTCTAGTTTTTAAATAGATTTAAGATTTCATTACTTATTGTTAGGCTTTAAGAAAAAGCAGATACAATAAATAAAATAATTTTGAAAAAAAAAAATTTAAATCGAGAATCGAGTCAACCGCAGTGAAACCACAAACTTTATATACAAAAAGTAAGCAAGGGCTAAGTTCGGGTGTCACTGAACATTTTATACTCTCGCATGATAAAGTGATAATCGAGATTTCACTATCCGTCATTTACATATGTTTTTATTTTGCTGTAAAATTAATTAGAATTAAATTCTGAGAGATTTACCGATATTTTCGGTGAAAAATTAGGTTAGGTTAGGTTAGGTTAGGCACTGAGTTCTTCGTGTTCGATATCAGGGACCTTGAAAAGTTATAGTCCGATACGTTGTTAGTCGGTTAACGTACTTTTAGTGATTTTCAACATAACCTTTGTATGGGAGGCGGGCGTGGTTATTATCCGATTTCTTCCATTTTTGAACTGTATATGGAAATGCCTGGAGGAAACGACTCTATAGAGTTTGGTTGACATAGCTATAGTAGTTTCCGAGATATGTACAAAAAACTTAGTAGGGGGCGGGGCCACGCCCACTTTTCCAAAAAAATTACGTCCAAATATGCCCCTCCCTAATGCGATCCTTTGTGCCAGGTTCCACTTTAATATCTTTATTTATGGCTTATTTATGACACTTTATAGGTTTTCGGTTTCCCCCATTTTGTGGGCGTGGCTGTAGGCCGATTTTGCCCATCTTCGAACTTAACCTTCTTATGGAGCCACGAAATACGTGTACCAAGTTTCATCATGATATCTCAATTTTTACTCAAGTTACAGCTTGCACGGACGGACGGGCGGACAAACAGACATCCGGATTTCAACTCTACTCGTCACCCTGATCACTTTGGTATATATAACCCTATATCTGACTCTTTTAGTTTTAGGACATAGAAACAACCGTTATGTGAACAAAACTATAATACTCTCCTTAGCAACTTTGTTGCGAGAGTATAAAAAAAGTGTTCCCTTGTCGATAAGTAACAATATCAATTAATTGTCCTGAACCACGGAAAAAGACAAGGTGTGCTAAATGTCACCTTGTGACACATAAAACAGGCGAGTGGCACCTAAAGGAAAAATCTGAAAATTAACAAATTTTCGAACAATCGCGTCAAAAGGAAAAGTGGTAGCGAGAGTATAGTAAAAATAATCTGTGTTAATGGACACGATATACATAAGTATATGCTTTTGTCGATCCGGGTAGCACTTGCACCCTATTGTGTAAAACATTTGCTAAGAGAATCGGTATCTTGAAAACCCTACGTGGTTTTAGTGGGGAGAATACGTATCTAGGCGTAAAATAAATACAAAGCTCAAAATTGATAATAATAAAATCGAAGTAGACACGGTGGTGGTCAATGATGATCTTACATCTAAAAATATTCTTCGCGATAAAGATGGACTGAGTGATTTAAATACGCGACTTTTAATAGAAAGCGGTAAATATGGAAAGTTTGAACGAAACGGATAATAACCATTTTGAAAACATAGTGTGCGAATACCGTAGACGTTAACAATATCACAAATATTGGGAAGTGTACAATTTTAAAGGCGAAAATTGTTTTAAAAAATGATAACCCAATTCAATTAAAGGAATATCGAGTCCAATTTTCATAATGACCGATCGTATCGCAAATCATAAGTGAGTTACTAGGAAATAATATAATCAGACCGAGTGAATCGCCATGCTCGTCTCCAGTAATCTTAGTCGAAAAAGAGGATTCCGAAGAAGGTTTTACTAACAAAATCATGTCTAGAGCAAGTTGTGTTTGGTAGTGAACAGCAACATCCTTTCGAAACTCTCACCAATTTTTTTAGCGCCCTCGATGTTGGGGAGCTCTAAAATAATTTTTTTATTTGCAATGTAATGCACAGGTGATTTGAATATACTTACTGTAACCTCGAGGTGTCGTCGAATTATATTTTCTGTTCTGGCTCTAGTGTTATTGGTTGTAGTTGGTTCTGTTGACCACTCAATGTCCTCGCCTTTTGAAAAGTACACGGGAATGTTACTTACATCAGCTTCAGCAATACTTTCTTCTTCCTCATTGGCAATGTACGTTTCAGAAGATTCGCCATCTGGCAATTCTTCCAATACATTCTCATCGTTCTCAACATAAAAATAGACAACAACATATCCAAATTACTCACCGATGCTCGGTTTCGTTGCATTTTACAAAATATCTACAATGTCTGTCGTTTTCTACAAAAACTAATTGGAGAACATGGAGCGAAACTTCCTCTTGACGCTTTAATTCTTCTTCTTTCTTTCTTATCTTCTTTATTATCTAATGTTGCCCACACGTTAGTTTTGATAGTGCCACCTTTTTTTCTTAAAATTTTAAAAAATATTTTACCCTTTTTTAAGCAATTTCTTTCAGTGCAGAAATTCGTATAAGGAAATTTTAAAATTTTGTGTATTTTATGACATATAAAAAAATAACATTGAAAGGTGAGATGACCTTAAAGTAACAGAAGGGTTAACACCGACTACGCAAGAGAATATCCTTCCACTTTGGGAGAGAGTAAATATCCCAATTACGTCAAGTGCACATCGAGTGTCTCAGCTCTAATTAGGAATGCCTCTCATTCGTTGTGTTATAATATGAGAGCCATTGTCGAGTTCTTGCCAGAGCATAACCCAACACACGAAACATTTTTAAATTCAGTGCAATTTAGAAAACGTTTAGAGATGCTAAAAAGTGCATATAACTGGCAAAAATATATTTTAATTTGTGGTGTACAACAAAAACTACAAGGATCCTCAAAATTGTGGAATGACTCATAGCACAGTATTTTCGTACACTGCCCGCAGTTTGTGAATAAATTTTTGACTTAATGTCAATTGTTTTTTTTTCTTTTAATTGAGATAAACCTATTTTTTTATAGGGAACTCTATAAATTCCAATGGGCCTTCACAAATATTAGCCATGCGCCCCCATATTATTGCTCCACCACCCCCATGTTTCACAGTAGGCATCAAGTTTTTCTTATCAAGTGCCAGTGCCCGTATACAAAAACGCCAATATCTTTGGGATATTTAACAACGTTTTATATTGAAGAAGTTCTTGCAACAATCCGACATGTTTCACAGTATGTTTTTCCTTGTTCATGGAGTTTAACTAATATAATATTTCTCTTTCGGAAGGGCTTATTTCTTTGCGTTTAGGGGACATAGTATATTCTGAATTTAATTTCGAACTTCGAAAAAAAAAATTATAACTTTCCGAAACTTTTACACTTCGTTATTACATAGGTAGGCTCGATTCCGATTACTTTGGCGGAGGGGTAAAAAAACCTAATTTCCGTATAAATGGGGTATGTACGGATAGGGGGGCTTCTCCAGAGGAGGAATATACAAAAATTATGTAAAAATTGCTAATATTTTTAAAAATATTCACGTTTAAAAATTCAAAAATTTGCACTAAGAACACATGGTATTTCTCCATGTTTCACAGAATATTTTCACGTTTTTAACTCACTATGTTTACATAAATATACACTCTTAACATTGAAATAAGTTCACCTTTCACTTTTATTTTGCAATTTTTCAGCCAAATTTAGTATTTTAAAATCACTTATCAAATTTATGGCTGAAATGTTTAGCTAAGACCAAAGATGTGCCCGGCAGTAAAAATAAACAATATCTTAGTACCCCAAGCGAACGAAGCAACATATCTTGGTATTCACCTAGATAGAAGGCTCACGTGGAGAAAACACGTATCTAGTAGAATAAAATGTATGAAGATTAGAGCTGCAAATTTAAATTGGCTTTTAAATAAAAACTCCAAACTTAGCCTAGACAACAAAGTGCTCTTATATAATACGGTCATAGAGCCGATTTGGATGTATGGCATTCAACTGTGGGGTACGACCTGTGCAACTAATATTGATCTAATACAAAGGTTCCAATCAAAAATGCTTAGAATAATCACGTGTTCACCATGGTACATGCGTAACGAAAATATCCATAAAGACCTTGGTATTCCTATGGTAAAAAAAGAAGTAGAAGACAGCAGAGTTAAATATATATCTAAGCTCCGAGATCACCCAAACCCTTTGGCTAATGCTTTGGTACATTCCTGCGATCAAACACGACTTAAAAGAAGAGATATGTCTGCGTAACGCCAAAACCGCTCAATCACTTGCTTGAGTCTGTCTAGTTTTTAAATAGATTTAAGATTTCATTACTTATTGTTAGGCATTAAGAAAAAGCAGATACAATAAATAAAATAATTTTGAAAAAAAAAAATTTAAATCGAGAATCGAGTCAACCGCAGTGAAACCACAAACTTTATATACAACAAGTAAGGAAGGGCTAAGTTCGGGTGTCACTGAACATTTTATACTCTCGCATGATAAAGTGATAATCGAGATTTCACTATCCGTCATTTACATATTTTTTTATTTTGCTGTAAAATTAATTAGAATTAATTCTGAGAGATTTACCGATATTTTCGGTAAAAAATTAGGTTAGGTTAGGTTAGGTTAGGCACTGAGTTCTTCGTGTTCGATATCAGGGACCTTGAAAAGTTATAGTCCGATACGTTGTTAGTCAGTTAACGTACTTTTAGTGATTTTCAACATAACCTTTGTATGGGAGGCGGGCGTGGTTATTATCCGATTTCTTCCATTTTTGAACTGTATATGGAAATGCCTGGAGGAAACGACTCTATAGAGTTTGGTTGACATAGCTATAGTAGTTTCCGAGATATGTACAAAAAACTTAGTAGGGGGCGGGGCCACGCCCACTTTTCCAAAAAAATTACGTCCAAATATGCCCCTCCCTAATGCGATCCTTTGTGCCAGGTTCCACTTTAATATCTTTGTTTATGGCTTATTTATGACACTTTACAGGTTTTCGGTTTCCCCCATTTTGTGGGCGTGGCTGTGGGCCGATTTTGCCCATCTTCGAACTTAACCTTCTTATGGAGCCAAGAAATACGTGTATCAAGTTTCATCATGATATCTCAATTTTTACTCAAGTTACAGCTTGCACGGACGGACGGGCGGACAGACAGACATCCGGATTTCAACTCTACTCATCACCCTGATCACTTTGGTATATATAACCCTATATCTGACTCTTTTAGTTTTAGGACATAGAAACAACCGTTATGTGAACAAAACTATAATACTCTCCTCAGCAACTTTGTTGCGAGAGTATAAAAAAAGTGTTCCCTTGTCGATAAGTAACAATATCGATTAATTGTCCTGAACCACGGAAAAAGACAAGGTGTGCTAAATGTCACCTTGTGACACATAAAACAGGCGAGTGGCACCTAAAGGAAAAATCTGAAAATTAACAAATTTTCGAACAATCGCGTCAAAAGGAAAAGTGGTAGCGAGAGTTTAGTAAAAATAATCTGTGTTAATGGACACGATATACATAAGTATATGCTTTTGTCGATCCGGGTAGCACTTGCACCCTATTGTGTAAAACATTTGCTAAGAGAATCGGTATCTTGAAAACCCTACGTGGTTTTAGTGGGGAGAATACGTATCTAGGCGTAAAATAAATACAAAGCTCAAAATTGATAATAATAAAATCGAAGTAGACACGGTGGTGGTCAATGATGATCTTACATCTAAAAATATTCTTCGCGATAAAGATGGACTGAGTGATTTAAATACGCGACTTTTAATAGAAAGCGGTAAATATGGAAAGTATGAACGAAACGGAAAATAACCATTTTGAAAACATAGTATGTGAATACCGTAGACGTTAACAATATCACAAACATTGGGAAGCGTACAATTTTTAAGGCGAAAAGTGTTTTAAAAAATGATAACCCAATTCAATTAAAGGAATATCGATCGTATCGCAAATCATAAATGAGTTACTAGGAAATAATATAATCAGACCGCGTGAATCGCCTTGCTCGTCTAAAGTAATCTTAGTCGAAAAATAGGATTTTACTAACAAAATCATGTCTAGAGCAAGTTGTGTGGGGTAGTGAACAGCAACATCCTTTCGAAACTCTCACCAAGAAATTAACCAACGAACATACGCTCGCTTTATACGATGTCAATGATCAACATGAAGTACTATGAATATATGGCGCCCGATGTGCTATTATAGTCGCCATTGCACTAGCACTAGCCCTTGTCACAGTTATGAGCTTGTTGAAACATTAGAAAAGACTCGCATCTTCTAACTGAGGAAAAATTTGGAAAGCGTAACCGATTGCTCTACGATTTCTCATGTAAAAGGCTATAAAGAAAGATCATTAAAAATAATACAAGAAAAGAAGGGTACAACAGACATTTTATACTATTGCATCTTGCAGGCATCAAAGCCAAGGAAATACTTTAAGGTGTGAAACGTCAATCAGAGGACCGGAATCCAAGCAATTTTTATATACAAGGTCTGTCGCAAAAGAAACAGGACTGTTAAAAAAACAATAAAAAATTAATATTTTTCAAAAGTTATGTTTTTTTTTTTTTTCAAAGTAGTTTCCTTGTGCTTCGATACAGTGTTTAGCCCGGTCAATTAGGATTTCAAATGAGTATTTAAGGTCATTTTTAAGAATGCTCTTGAGAATATCGGTCGTCGCCTTTTGGATAGCTGATATGTCCTGAAACCAATATCCTTTCATGGACAAATGAAGTTTTCCAAATAGGTAAAAATCACAGGGAGCCAGATCAGGTGAGTGATTAATAGTTAATATGGAGTTTTTTCTCAAAAAATCACTGACAAGCGTCGACCGATGACACGGCGCACTATCGTGCAACAGGCGCCAGGACCCTGCCTCACGGTATTGTGGTCGAGCAGGACGAATGCGTGACAAAAGACGCTTCATAACACCAAGGTAAAACATAGTATTAATGGTTTGGCCAGGTGGGACGAACTCTCGGTGTACAATACCCTCGGAATCGCGAAAACAAATCAGCATTGTCTTTATACGCATTTTACGACCGATGACCAACAGCTGCTGTCACTTTTTGATCGATAACATCGATTGTACGAAATGTCAACAAGAGGTCAAACTTTTTATTTCATATACCCACCAATTGGTGGCGCCACCATTATATGTAGTATGTGGAGGTTAGGTCAATATCAACCTGATTTAATCTATTTTTCCCAATACCAAATACTATTAACATGCCCCTTACTAAAAAACCAATCATATAGAGTAAAGTTAGCCGGATGTTCGAAAATCCTAATATTAGTTATATGAGTTTGCGCTCAAATTTATCTATTTTATTTTCATTGGCCGATATATGCGGTACAAAGTCAACCGGAAGTTCAAAAATCTTTATATTAAATGTATGGGAATTAAGGGAAGTATTGGTCCGATGCAGCCTATTGTTGACATACAGACATACTTAACATTATAAGAGAAAGATTACCCTTAATTTCATATATATATATCAAACATTGACCAACATTTTTCGTCAAAAGTCAACAACAGGTTGGTCGGGTCCCGAGATATGTGATTTCACCAAAAAGTGGCTCTCTCATACCATGTCTCTGTCGTATTGAGTTATTGATTTATCACGCTTTAAGTAGTTTGAACAGTAGCTATATATGGTGAGTGAGCAATGTTATCTTCCGCTTTCACACTATCAGTAGAAATTCTTATAGTATTTTAGCTGGGTGAATTTGGTTATTGTGGCTTTAGTGGTTTAGGAGGCATGTACATTAAACTTGTTAAAGGGCGGGGCCACGACCACTTTTTCAAAAAAATTTGGCCACATCCTGATCATTTATATATATAAGTAAAAAAACGTTTATTTAGTTAAAAAAAAATTGGAGATCTACGCTTGTATTGTTGAAGTTACGCTGTTTCAGCATCTCCAGCGAGAGGAATTCTTCTATATTGAGTGGTGCGATTGACGGTTGTAGGATGGCTGGTAGTAGTTTACTTGTTGTTCTTTCTTCGTTATAGAAATTTTTTCCGTTGATTCGTTGTTTATTGAAATTTCTCCATTGTATTTATTTAGTAGTATTATTCCAGGTCCCATTTCCTCTGTAGTTGGGATATGCTGGTTGTGAACCTCCGAGCAGTTTGGCAAACGACTTTCTAAAAGATTTTTATAAAAGTATCATTACTTAAATCTACTACATTATTACTTACGCATATTTGTAGGGAATTATATTTTTAACAACATTTTTTTATTAAGAGATAGATTAACTTTTTGCAATTTAAAATAGATTTTATTAATTCTCCCATTATTTTTTACATTAGAGCTGTTCAAAGTTTTACAAATTTGGTTTTTATAATTTCGCCATTAGTTGCAATTTTTATTTCGGAAAATTCGATTGCTTCATCTAGATTTATAACGGGTGATTTTTTTGAGGTTAGGATTTTCATGCATTAGTATTTGACAGATCACGTGGGATTTCAGACATGGTGTCAAAGAGAAAGATGCTCAGTATGCTTTGACATTTCATCATGAATAGACTTACTAACGAGCAACGCTTGCAAATCATTGAATTTTATTACCAAAATCAGTGTTCGGTTCGAAATGTGTTTTCCGCTTTTTTATCGACAAATTTTGTTCAGCGATGAGGCTCATTTCTGGTTGAATGGCTACGTAAATAAGCAAAATTGCCGCATTTGGGGTGAAGAGCAACCAGAAGCCGTTCAAGAACCGCCCATGCATCCCGAAAAATGCACTGTTTGGTGTGGTTTGTACGCTGGTGGAATCATTGGACCGTATTTTTTCAAAGATGCTGTTGGACGCAACGTTACGGTGAATGGCGATCGCTATCGTTCGATGCTAACAAACTTTTTGTTGCCAAAAATGGAAGAACTGAACTTGGTTGACATGTGGTTTCAACAAGATGGCGCTACATGCCACACAGCTCGCGATTCTATGGCCATTTTGAGGGCAAACTTCGGACAACAATTCATCTCAAGAAATGGACCCGTAAGTTGGCCACCAAGATCATGCGATTTAACGCCTTTAGACTATTTTTTGTGGGGCTACGTCAAGTCTAAAGTCTACAGAAATAAGCCAGCAACTATTCCAGCTTTGGAAGACAACATTTCCGAAGAAATTCGGGCTATTCCGGCCGAAATGCTCGAAAAAGTTGCCCAAAATTGGACTTTCCGAATGGACCACCTAAGACGCAGCCGCGGTCAACATTTAAATGAAATTATCTTCAAAAAGTAAATGTCATGAACCAATCTAACGTTTCAAATAAAGAACCGATGAGATTTTGCAAATTTTATGCGTTTTTTTTTAAAAAAAAGTTATCAAGCTCTTAAAAAATCACCCTTTATATGGGATATCGTCATTGTCTATTACTTTTTTGCATTATCTATTTCTTCATTTGATAAGATAAACGAATTTATTATGTTGGCTTTTGTCCAGTGTATTGTCTATCCAATATTTAAAACTTCTTCTTTAATTATGTCTAACTTGTATTTTAGCTGAAGGAATTATTGTATTCTGGAAAAGAATTTATTTAGTTACGTATCCTACTTTTGTGAATTTGTCCTCTTTCAGTTAACGCGGTACTATTTCTGTCTTCCTTAACTATTTCCTCACTGTAGGGTTTACTTAGCTTAGTTCCTAGTCTCCTATTTTTCTTAACAAATATTATTTGTCCTGGTAGATATTGTTTTATTTCTTTCTTTTTTATAAATTTCTTTCTTTTTATAAATTTTTATTTTAGTATTTGGTATCCTTTCTCTGTTTCTGAACTAATTTTTCTAAGTTGATTTGTCTAGTTCTTCCTACGTAGTCAGACGTAAATGTACATTTCTATGAAAAAATAGGTTTACCGGTGATGATTATACTCAGATACTGGTCTTTCTAAAAGTTCTTCAAAATTTCTGTGTTCACCGCTTTCTTTTATTCTTCTTCTTCTTTACTGGCGTAGACACCGCTTACGCGATTATAGCCGAGTCAACAACAGCGCGCCAATCGTTTCTTCTCTTCGCTACGTGGCGCCAATTGGATATTCCAAGCGAGGCCAGGTCCTTCTCCACTTGGTCCTTCCACCGGAGTGGAGGTCTTCCTCTTCCTCTGCTTCCCGCGGCGGGTACAGCGTCGAATACTTTCAGAGCTGGAGTGTTTTCATCCATCCGGACAACATGACCTAGCCAGCGTAGCCGCTGTCTTTTAATTCGCTGAACTATGTCGATGTCGTCGTATATCTCGTACAGCTCATCGTTCCATCGAATGCGGTATTCGCCGTGGCCAACGCGCAAAGGACCATAAATCTTTCGCAGAACTTTTCTCTCGAAAACTCGCAACGTCGACTCATCGGTTGTTGTCATCGTCCAAGCCTCTGCACCATATAGCAGGACGGGAATTATGAGCGACTTATAGAGTTTGGTTTTTGTTCGTCGAGAGAGGACTTTACTTTTCAATTGCCTACTCAGTCTGAAGTAGCACCTGTTGGCAAGAGTAATCCTGCGTTGGATTTCCAGGCTGGGCTTTCTTTTATGCAGCGCATTATTTCGATTAATGTAAAGTGGAACCTTTCCTTTGTGTTTTATTTTGTATCGCATCTCTATGTGCACTAAGATGTTCTTTTAGTATGACGTTCTCCTGTTCTTGTTCGATATTATATCTTCAACCAATTTTGGGTTCGTCGGCTTTTAATGTTACTAAAGTGACTAGGATAGATATTTTGTACCATACCCATTATCCTTTCTTCGGTATCAATTCCATTTATAACAGATGGGTTAAGGTATCGTTTCATGTAAGAAATCAGTAACTGTTCGTTGTTCTCTGGTTCTGTAATTATACTTGTATGTCTATGAGCAGTTGGAAAATTTATTTTAAATTGATAAGAAGACATTTTGTCAAGCTTGAAATTTGGTTTTTGACAGCATTAATTGGAACTTCTGTACAAGGGATTAAATTATGACTTGAGCTTTCATCACTATTAATCGTAGGTATGAGTGAATTATTTGTATCGGTATTCTTGAAAGGCATTTTTATCGAAATTTGGATGCGCTAAGACTATATCTTTGGTTACGAAAGTGTTTTTTATTTTATTAAATGCTTCTAAGGCGTCGTTGTCCAATTCTATTTCTAATTTTTCGAATTCCGTTTGGAGACATCACCGGCTTCTCCTCTTAGTAGTGCTGTTAAAGGTTTAGCTATTTTCGCATAATCCTGAATAAATCGTCAGTAGTAACCTGACATACCTAGGAACAATCTTAATTCTTTGAAAGTTTGTGGGATTGGAAATTTAACTAACGATTCTACTTTTTCGGGATTGATTTTTATCCCATTTTAGCTGATTACGTATCCTAAAAATTATACTTCTTCCTTTGCAAATGTACATTTTCCTAGTTGGTTTTTCTAAGTTTTGAGACACTAGTTCTATATTTTTAAAGTGTTCTTTTCGTTTTTGCCGAATAATATTACATCATCGATGTAAACATAGCATCTTACTCCTATATGTTGACGAAGGAATGTGGCCCAAAGGTAAACGGAGGAATTCATATTTTCCGTTGTGTTTAAATGTGTTAAGCCTCCCCCCTCACCTGGGAAAAACTGGCGCACTCTAAGGGAACACTGCGCAGTACACCACATCCGATGACACCGTACTCAGACATTACCGCATAACACAACACCAACACAATTCACCACTCCTATACATCAACTTCATCAACAAAAAGGATGGACATATTTACAGCACAATTGAATTCGTCATATATACTGCGCACATCAACTCTCTGCTGACAACCCCCGTCCCGCGCGCTACAGTAAGCTTTCGGCAACAGCAATCTGGCGCGCCATCGATATACGCATGTTTTACTTAGTTACCCAAATAATGTAAACATTTAATCTTAATAAAATAACATTTGTAAAAAAAAATTATTAAGACTTTCTTAATAAATCACATTGTATATTAACACTCAAGTGTACCCGGTACTTTTATTTCGTGTGTGCGTGAGAACTATTTAAAAAGGGTAAAAAGAGATACATATGTACATGCATATGTATCTACTGGTTACGAAATTATTCATGGTCCTTCGAGCCTTACCGAAAGGCACCTTCGGATTTTTATAAGGCAAAAAAGAAAACAAAATTTAATATTTAAATAAATGTAAACTAAATTGTGGTGCAGTGACACGAAGTGCAGAAATGAACAAAACAAAATAAAAGTACAGTGACCCAGCCAAAAAACAATAAACAACATCCGCATACGAAACATAAATTTAGCAGGGCAGTGATACTAAAAATAAAACACATACATACATATGTATACAAGTTATCGACTTGTATTGTACAAGTCTAAAAAAAAAGATTTTTTCGTTGGTCGCAAGACCTTTAATGAATCACCAAAACATTAATACTAATCTTAATTCTACTTAAAGGCTAGCCACTGTAAAACGCTACTCCCTTCCTTCCCTTTCCTTCCTTATCGGCAAAATGTGTGCACAGTCAAAAACGTGGTAAAAACGCAGAAATCAGCCATCTTTGCTTTGTTTTCATTTGAACAATGTTGCCATTGCCCAATACGCATATATAGTTTTGAGCACATCTTTGTTTTCAATTACAATTTTTTACAATATAAAATATCAAAACTAAAAACAAACTATTAAAAATAGTTTATATATTTATAAATAATAGCATTCGACTCTGATTTTGAGTTTTTTTAAGAAAATTTCAAACATATTGAACAGATTGAATTATAAAAGTTGATAATTACTGCAGTATATCGATATTGGCAAGCCTGCGTTGTGAGAGAGCAATCAGCTGCGACGTTTGCGGCGGCAAAATCCAAATGTCGCAGATTCTCACGTCATCGTGACGATCAGAGAGAAGGGAGTAGCGTTTTTCACTGTTCAGTTACATTGCGCGCCCATAAGATAGGTGCCAGCTGACACGACCCACGATTCTGCGTTGTTCACTAACTAGCCTATTATTCTCTCTTAAATATACCCTATTTCTACCTGTGTCAGCAATTGGTGTTGGTCGGCGCATGCCGGATGTTGTTGCAGGGATTTTGCCCATTATTTTTTCGGAGGTAATTATGCCATTTATGACTGAAGGGTTTAGGTAACGTTTTAATAATGCCACTAGGTTGTCCATTGAAAAATTGGGTTTAGTAATTAGATGTCTATGGTAGGTCGGGAATGGTATTTTAAACTGATAGCTGTCTTTTTCTCCTAAAGAAATCCAAAGTTGATTTTTGAAGGCGTTTATGGGTCCTTCCACAGATGGGATTGGATTGTGAGATGAGCTTTCATCGGAGTGGGTAGCAACTGATAATGAATTTAATTCAAATGGTCTAGATAAAGTTTCTGCAACTACATTCGATTTTCCGGGCTTGTATCTTAATTCATAGTTATACTCTTCGAGTATTGCTTTCCAACGTTTTAGCTTTGAATTGTTATTTTTATTACTTAGGGCATATGTAAGGGGCTGGTGGTCAGTGTGTATTACCTATTTTGCTGTACCGTATAGGTAGTTCCTAAAGGAGTTGAGTGCCCAAATTATGGCAAGCATTTCTTTCTCATTTACCGCGTAATTTTCTTCTGCTTTGTTCAATGTTCTTGAAATGAAGGTAATTGGTTTGCCATTTTGCTCCAGGACCGCGCCTATGGCATATTTTGAGGCATCTGTAGTCAGGATGAACTCTTTGCTGTAATCGGGATATTGCAGAATTACGTCTTTAGATGTCAACGTGTTCTTGATTTTATTGAATGCTGCCTTTGCTTCTTCATTTAATTGTATTTGGATTTTTTTTGAACTGCTCTTAGACATTCTTCCTTCTTCACCTCGAAGTAAGGATGTTAACGGCTTTGCTAGCTTAGCATAATCTTTGATAAATCGTCTATAATAACCAGATAAGCCTAAGAATGATCTTAAGTCTTTGATCGTCTGAGGATAGGGGAAGTTGGCTATTGCTTGTATTTTGGATGGGTTTGTTGAAATTCCATCGGAGGATACTACAAATCCTAAGAACTCGACATGTTTTTTAAAGAATTCGCATTTGTCGACTTGCACTTTCATGTTTGCTTTTGTAAGGGTGTCAAAAATTGTATCTATATGCCCGTAGTGTTCTTTTTCGTCTTTGCTAAATATAATAATGTCATCTATATATACATAGCATATCCGTCCTATATGTTCCCTTAGTATGTCGTCCAACGTCCGTTGGAAAATAGACGGGACATTCTTCAAACCAAATGGCAGTCTAGTGAACTCATATTTTCCATTGTTCACTGAAAAAGCTGTCTTTTCCACGTCAGATTCCTTAAGAGGAATTTGATGGAAACCGCTTTTTAAGTCAATTACAGAGAAAATTCGGTTTTCTCCTAGTTGAGAGAGAACCTCATTTATTTCTGGTATTGGGTACCTATCTGCAATTGTGACCGTATTTAGTTTTCTGTAATCGATAACCATTCGGAACTTTTTTTCGCCTGAAGCGTCGTTCTTTTTGGGTACGATCCAGACAGGTGAGTTGTAGGGTGACATTGATTTTCGGATGCTTCCGTCTTCCAATAATTTCTTTACTTGGTCTTCCACCTCTTGTTTAAGGCTGGTAGGGTATGGGTAAGATTTTGAATATATGGGCGTGTCGGAAATTGTTCGTATTTCTGCTACTACTTTTGTTGTGTATGTCAGTTTTTCGTTCGGTTCTGAGAATAGGTTGCGGTGTTTTCGTGTTAGCTGGCTTATTTCGTCTTTACCTATTTTTGTAGGATGTTCGTCTCGAATATGTATTGTATTAACATTCTGTATACTAAATTGTCTTAGATAGATTCTTTTTGTGCTTGCTATGACCATGAAATTTTCTCTTGTGTGTATGACTGCTGAAAGTTCTTTTAGACTGTCGTTTCCTAATATAGCATGGAAAGTCTTAAGTGTGGGTAGTAGAAAGAATTTGAGTCTGCAGTTTTCCAAGTTGAAAAGATTTAAAAATGTGTGTTGTGTAATTTTTATTGTTCCTCCAACTGAAAAATGGGTTATCGTTTTCTTTTGCGTTTTTAACTAGACCGGATTGGATATAGTTTTTGTTAGATCCTGTATCCACCAATATGTTAAGTATTTCGCCGCTCTTCGTTTTGCATCGAAAATAGGGCAACGAAGAGCTATTCAGTCTAAAAAATGTACGTCCGTTAGGTCATATGGTTCTTTGTCTACATTATTGTAAGCTGTTTCCTGACTGTAAGCTGTTTGTTGGGTGTTGTCGTATTGGTCATAATGTTGGTCTTCATGGTATGGATCGTAAGTTGTTTCGTCCGTGTCTATATGAAAGTTCCTTTGAGCTTTCGCTGGGGGGTGGTTGATCATGGATGCATTCAATGGTCGTTTGCCAGTTTCTTGGGGCTTAGGGCGGTTCACATAATTTACCGCTCTTGCTCTGACGCTTTCATCCACGTCCATGAGTTGAGGAGGTTTAGGTGGCCTTGGGGGAGGATAGTTTGGTTGTTGGTTATATGGATATCTAGAGTGGTTATAGGAGTTTTGTTGTTGGTAGATATTGTGTGGATTCGAATTTGAATTTTGATATTGCTGGGAGATATGGGGACTCAAATTTGGTTGGCGATAAGTTTGCTGAGGGTGAGATATATGGGCTAATTCGGGATAGAATCTTGATTCGGGAAATCGTGAGTTTAATGGTTGTACCTGCCTTGCCATGGGGGGTTGTTGTCTAGGAATGAAAGAGTTGAAACTTTGATGTCTGGGGACTGATGGTGCATTTAACACTTGGTTGTTGGCATGGTGTGCTCTAAAGCTTTGATTTTCCAGCTTTAGACAAAGGTGTAGTGCCTCTGGTAAAGTCTTGGGTTCTTTTATACCCAAAAGCCTCGGGAGGTCACCGGAAAGTCCTCTCACAAAGGTATCCTGGGCCTTGGCACGGTAGTTGCCCGTTAGTAGATGGACTGCCTCCTCGCCAATTTCCATGCATCCTATTTTGTTAAGTATTAGGGATAATTGACTATAAACCTTCTGATAAAATTCGTTTATAGAGCTCCTTCCCTGAATATGGCACGTCATTTGATATTCTAGAGTGCCTATGTCGCGTTTATCGGCATAGTGGCTGGTCAGACAACGGGAGATAGCTGTCCAATCCAAGGGGGTGTTATATGATTCTAATGCTATGTCCGCTTTTCCAATAATTTTGTTCCGGATTACATTTAGAATTCCGAAAAATTTTAGAGTGCCCTTTGAGGGTTCATATATCTTTATAATTCGCTCGACACTTTTTTTCCATGAGCTGAACTCAGAGGCGTTTCCTGAGAATTCTCTCAAGGATCGTACGACATCTGGGACTTTATCCATTTCAGCCATATTATTTGTATATTGCTCTTCTATGGTCTGATCTTTTATAATAGGGTTATTGTTATTGGCTAGAGTGGTCCTGACTAGCTCTGGTCCACTGGCTTCTATAGCCTGGGAAACCATAGCTCGTAGCATGTTTGCCAAGTCTGGGGAAATTTGTTGGGCAGGTGGGGGAGTTGTGTTATTCCCTAACACGAGTGGTCTGATTAAATTATTCGGATTTGCCATTTTCTTTTGTTGTTATTATCTGCTTTTTATTTTTTATAATTAATTTATCCTTTTAGATTTTGTTTAGTTGATAAATCACTGGAGGGTCCCTTGGGTGGTGAATCGCAGTGTTTTTTTATGTTATAAGCTGGAGGGTCCCCCCGAGGGTGGTGAATCGCAGTCTCAGTAATATTTAAATTAATAGACTGTACAAGCCAATTTGTTATTTCTAGATTTTAGCTATGTACCTATTTTCCAAAAACTTCCTTTATTTAAAAAATTTTTTGCTACTTATTTTTCTTTGTTTAAATTTTCCACTATTCTCTATTTTTTCACAAAAACTCTTCTTTATTTAAATTTTTCACTTTTCTGACGTATATCTAAATTCCTTCTCTAACTATTTTTATTTCATTAAATTTAGTTAAGAATAGGGTTTATATGGTATAATTAGTACTTATAATCTATTTTCTTACATTAATAACAGCTGCATTGTTGATAGATATGCCGGTAAGTGTGCTGATATCCTTTTTTCTTTACGGTACTCGGGAACACTTGCTTACTCCTTGCTGTTTTACTCCGGGTCGGCTGGTGTCGTGCTGTCGTTGGGGCGTCAAGGAAGTTCCACGTTCCTCTTCACGCTCCTTTATGCTGATTTTATGTTGTTTTCAACAATTTCTTTGCAGTGTTATTATCTCACTTTTTGTGTGGACCCGTTTTTATTGTGGCACACTTTTTCAAAGCCTTTCTTTCTTCGGTGCTTTTTTTTGTGGCACTTTTTTTAAAGTCTTTATTTGTTTTTGGCACTTTATTATGGCAAATTGTTTTAAAGGTCTTTAGTTTGTGGCACTTTATTGTTGCACGTTAAAAAAAAGGGGCTTTATTTATTTCTGACACTTTCAACGACTAGACTCCGCCGAGCTTATTTGACTCGGGCGCCAGTTATGGACTTGTATTGTACAAGTCTAAAAAAAAAAGATTTTTTCTTTGGTCGCAAGACCTTTATTGAATCACCAAAACATTAATACCAAAAACTTAATTCTACTTATTCTCTCTTAAATATACCCTATTTCTACCTGTGTCAGCAATTGGTGTTGGTCGGCGCATGCCGGATGTTGTTGCAAGTGTTTTATTTTGCTTATTCCTTTTTTAGGTCGATCCAGAATTTTGATCGGCGCATGCCGGATATTGCGCTGCTGATATTGACAATTTTGCTGAGCGCGCGTCTGGGCTATTTCCCAGTTCTTTGTAATTGTTGACTTAGCGCAATAGTGTTGGTGTCAGCTTTGGTTTCAATTTAGCTGGTGCTAACTTACACATGTATAAATTTATACCTAATGATACATATTTACGCACATAACAAAAAGTTTGGTGATGAGAAAGCAAAACACAAACTTAAAAAAGTGCATTACAACAGTGCAGTAAACAAAACAAATTAAAACATATTGTATATGTAATACAAAAATTACAAAAAAGGTGAAGTGACAAACACAAAAACAAATTACAAAGAAAATCAAAACAGAAACCAAATAAAACATAAATCGGGCGCGAAAAGCACCTAAACAACAAAGCATAAAAACCGATCAAATGGGCGCGAATAATTAAAACAAATATACAACAAAACAACAGCAGAAGGAGGCAGCCAGCTAAAGCAAAGAAAGAGGAACAAAACGCATTAACGCAACATATGTACATATGCCCAGCAAACCATATCATACCAAAACCAAAGTGAGCGTATTCAGTTCAGTTAATATACTTATGTAATTTTACCATGCATATATGTACGTAAAAATTTCTTGGATTATGTACATGCACAATTCCATAAAGCTATTTTAACACGGTTAATAAAGATTTCGGATTTAATGATAATAAGCCGGCAGTATATATATATTAACCAATTAAAAACTTATTGCGTATTTATACTTGGCTTTGTGTATTTAAATACACTTTCCTAACCAACACTAGATAGCTCAAGTATTTACCTGCAAGAATTTAACAACAAAAAAAACTACAGTAAGCAGGATAAAGAAATAAGCAAGAGAAAAACACAACTAGCATTATCGACAAAAAAAACTAAATTCAAACATACATACATACATATATGCTTATTGACACACAATATTTAAAGTAAATGCATCCTAACATTTTATATTAAAAATATAAATTTATATACATATGCACTAACAAAGGAAAATACCCTTTTTTCCATTCCGTTTTCTCGCTCTCTCACCTTTGCGAAACAAAATAAATATATTAACAAAGTGTATACGTGATCATACAGGGACGTTACCCAACTCGCATTCGCGCTTTCTTCCCAGTGCAGACATATATATGTATGTACATGTACGGGAAAGAATCAACCTGTGCTAGCAAACCCTACACGGGGTACTAAATATCAAATTATTAAATTATAATTAATTTTCAAAAAAAAAGGCGATTGGTTGTTTTTAAAAAACTAAACGGTAGACAAAGTAGCATGGAATATTACAAAATACGTTTATCACAACCAATACAAAAAATTAGTTAAACACAATCTACATAATTTGTGTACACTGTATATTCAAACATACATACATATATTAAAACATATAAATCTTCTAAGTCCACATTGGCATCTATTCGGCAATACCACTTGTTCTTTGGCAAGCAAAAACAAGCAGGATTGCATACAAAAGCAAATTGGTCTCTCTAACGAGCTCTCAATTGCTTACAAACAAGGCAAAAAAAAAACAAGCAGGATTGTATTCAAAAAGCGAGTTGATCTCCTCAGCGAGATCTCAATCGCACAAAACATAAGTACCTTAATAAGCACATACATACATACATACAACTCCAAGTATTAGGGTGTACCTAAATACTAACATAAGGACGTAAAAAGTGTTAATAAATTTAAAGTGCGGATATTTTCAAACTTCAAACTAAAATATAAATAAACAATATCGTTTAGCAAGTGCATAAGAAACAGTAATAATAAAAAATAAAGAATCCTTTTATACGAAATTTATTGAAAAGAGAATTCGGTTTACACTGAGACAAATTTAACTCATTTTGACAAATATTTTACCATACAGTAAAATTAATGAATAAAAATAAAAATCAAAATACACCTACAGGAGTTACACGCTCAAAAGAGGTTGTTAAATTCATTTCACAAAGTGACAGCTTAATAAGATACTGCACTAGATTTGCCTCCTTACCGATTCACGAAACCTCTGAATCGTTATTAAAAATCAAAAATCAAAATCTTACGAATTTTTGGAAGCGGTTCATGACGCCATTCTAGATTCTGACGATTCAGATACACATAATTTTAAATCCTCGGCTTACGCAATGTACGAAAACTGCTTAGATCAATTCGAAGAAACAAAAGCTATGATCGCCGATCAATTAAAGCTCATTAAGGCAATTGCACCTACTCCCCACAGTAGAGTAGAGCTGTTACAAATAGACAATCAAGAGGCAAGTTCAGGCATCCAACTCGAGGTGCCTGCATGTGATACAGAAACCTTTTACGGAGATTATGAAGAATAGCCGTCCTTCTGGGACATGTTCACAGCCGTTTACATCAACCATCCACAACTATCAAAGGCACAAAAACTGTATCACCTCCGATACAAAACAAAAGGTAGAGAAGGCGAAATAGTTAAACAGTTCGCATTAAATGACGACAATTTCAATTTGGCTTGGGAAGCTCTAAAAGCAAGATACGAAAATGACAGAAACCACTATCAAACTTTCCTAAAATCAAGAAAGAAACAAGCAATCGCTCTCATCACGAAAAAAGTGCCCAACGTGGCAACAAATGAAAGATTTTCTCACCACCCAATATGAAATTGCGGAAAGGTTAGAAGAAAAAATAATTAAAACTAAGAACAAACACGACCAAAATAGAAGCTTAAATAGACCCCAAGTTAGTAACAAAAACAATTTATACAAAAGCTTTTACAAAACACAATCGTTCACATCCGAACAAAGAAAACATACGTCATGCGAACTATGCACAAGAGGGCATAAGCTTAAATCTTGCGAGAAGTTTAAAAAATTAAACATTAACGAAAGGAACAACTTTGTCAGATCAAAAAGACTCTGTACAAACTGTTTGTCCCATACACACAATCTTAAAAGTTGCAAAAGCAAATTTAACTGCTCACATTGTCACAAAAGACACAATTCAATGCTTCATTACAGCATATATCCCATCTCACCCCAAAGAAGCGTTTATTCACAAGGAAGATCCATGGGTTTAATTGCAAAAGCAAATCCCGAAACCCAAAATTCAAAAAATTGCCAAGAGACACCATGTTGCTCAAAGGCACAAAAAGCTCAAATGCTGCACAGCCAAATACAAAGTGGACTAGTTACAGAACTAGTTACCACCACACCAACTCAAGTTGAGAAAAAGTCAAACAAGTGCCTTAATTCACAATTAAGGAAATTTCACGAGATAGGAAAACTTCCCCAAATACTAAACAAAACTAAAGAAGATCGGTATTGTGTGCACTTCTCTAAAGCTACAACTACTCGATCAAATAATGGCCGGTACATCGTACGACAACCACTAGAGCCACAATTTTCTAATACCCGACAGAAAGGTAGAAACAAGGTCAGATTCCCTCTGACAACCTCATATAAAAACACAAATATATGTTCGTAACTTTTCGACCCCGCAGGATGGCTTTCGCCAATAATCCTGCTCAAAAAATCTCAAGCTATGTTGAGCGGTACTAAACGTCAAATTAGTGCATATGCACTTAAACGTCAAATATAACAAACGTGTCTCAAAAGGTAAAAAAAAAGAAAAAAACAAACAATGAAAAATCGACACTTTTATTACAATATTACCCCACAGAGGCTTAAATTTCCAAATAAATAAAATTTCAAAAGCAAGTTAAGGGATCACCATACTCTTAATGCGATACAGTTACGCACCTACACTTACAAAAAGGTAAAGGTCGCTCTTATCGCATCTATGCAAACGCTCCTCATATGGGTGAGTTAGGGAAATCAGATATACAAAGCATTAAACAATTATGAAGGATTCTGTACTGTACGAATTGAAGCCGTTCGCAATTCACGGCCATTCTCCCGCAAGATCCCTCTATTGTCACAGTCCTAACACCAGGGCTAAGGAGTACCCATTCTGGTCATATCTGGCCAGACGTGGAGTTACTATCCTTCATAAGCCGATCATAAATTAAATATCATACAAAAATTGCAACAATTGCCAATAACACAGAAAAGCCAAACAATAAATAATCCGCATAATAAACTGATAATTACAACGCCATTATTCATCCATAAAATCCATGCTACTCCATCAGCAGTACGGCGAAATACGTGCAACAACATATGCGTAGAATACTAGGCAAAAGCCTCCCCCCTCACCTGGGAAAAACTGGCGCACTCTAAGGGAACACTGCGCAGTACACCAAATCCGATGACACCATACTCAAACATTACCGCATAACACAACACCAACACAACTCACCACTTCTATACATCAACTTCATCAACAAAAAGGATGGACAAATTTACTGCACAATTGAATTCGTCACATATACTGCGCACATCAACTCTCTGCTGACAACCCCCGTCCGCGCGCTACAGTAAGCTTTTCGGCAACAGCAATCTAGCGCGCCATCGATATACGCATGTTTTACTTAATTACCCAAATAATGTGAACATTTAATCTTAATAAAATAACATCTGTAAAAAATATTATTAAGACTTTCTTAATAAATCACATTGTATATTACCACTCATGTGTACCCGGTACTTTTATTTCGTGTGTGCGTGAGAACCATTTAAAAAGGTTAAAAAAAGATACATATGTATGCACATGCATATGTATCTACTGGTTACGAAATTATTTACCGAAAATGCAGTTTTTTCTATTGTATGTATATCTGACTCTCCTGGAGTGGAATCTGATTAAAACAATTTTTAAGTAAATAATTTATTATTTCCCAGATTTGCGAGGACTTCGGTAATTTCTAGGATATTTATCGGGGATCGTAACTGAATTGAGTTTGCGATAATCTACGATCATTCGATACTCTGTTTTCGCCAGAGGCATCTGACTTTTTGTTAACGATCCATGTTGGGGAGTTATACGGAGATTTCGGTCTCCTTATTATTAGTTCTTCGATTTGGAAAATGTCTACAAAAGTGTGGTTGGAATTTCAATTGTCCCGGCAACTGATAATACCGTAAAGGGTTTTTCGTTCGAAATTGGGTTCCTTATTATAGTATCAATAAGAAAATCTACAGTGTCTCTCTAAATTTGTAATAAGACAACGAAGACGATCTAAAAAATTAAAAGTATCAACTTAATTTTGACTTCTTCTTTTTCTTCTTTACTGGCGTAGACACCGCTTACGCGATTATAGCCGAGACAACAACAGCGCGCCAGTCGTGGTGCCAATTGGATATTCCAAGTGAAGCCAGGTCCTTCTCCACTTGGTCCTTCCAACGGAGTGGAGGTCTTCCTCTTCCTCTGCTTACCCCAAGCGGGTACTGGATCGAATACATTCAGAGCAGGAGTGGAGCGTAGCCGCTGTCTTTTGATTCGCTGAACTATGTCAATGTCGTCGTATATCTCGTGAAAATATAATTAAACACACGCATGCATCGTTCCATCGAATGCGATATTCGCCATGGCCAACGCGCAAAGGACAATAAATCTTTCGCAGAACTTTTCTCTCGAAAACTCGCAACGTCGACTCATCGGTTGTTGTCATCGTCCAAGCCTCAGCACCATATAGCAGGACGGGAATTATGAGCGACTTATAGAGTTTGGCTTTTGGTGGTCGAGAGAGGACTTTGCATTACCCCTGTCGGCCAGCTTATTAGGCTTTTCGTACTCACGCATTTCGGCCTCTTTCTTTTTCTGTCTACAAATGCGTCTCGCTTCCCTCTTCAACTCTCGGTATCTCGAGTAGAAAATCGTTCGGCTGTATGTTGTGATTGCAGCTTCTCGACGTCGAACCTACCTTGTGTTTGTTGGCGTACGTTTTTTGCTGCACAGAGGCGGGTGCGAATTTTGGCTGCAACAATATAGTGGTCCGAGTCGATGTTAGGACCTCGGAGCGCACGCACATCTAAAACACTGGAGACGTGTCTTCAGTTTATCACAACACGATCGATCTGGTTGGTGGTTTTTCGATCCGGAGACAGCCAGGTAGCTTGATGTATCTTCTTATGCTGGAATCTAGTACTACAGATATCCATATTAAGAGCCCCGGCGAAGTCGATCAGCCTCAACCCATTTGGGGAAGTTTCCTCGTGGAGGCTGAATTTACCGACCGTAGTACCAAAGATACCTTCTTTGCCCACCCTGGCGTTGAAGTCGTCAAGCACGATTTTTACATCGTGACAGGGGCATAAGTGCGCTCCAAGCACTCATAAAAGGCATCTTTGGTCTCATCGTCCTTCTCTTCCGTCGGGGCGTGGGCGCAAATCAGCGATATGTTGAAGAACCTCACTTTGATGCGGATTGTGGCTAGACGTTCATTCACCGGAGTGAATGATAGTACTCGGCGACGGAGTCTCTCTCCCACCACAAATCCAACACCAAACTTGCGCTCCTTTATATGGCCACTGTAGTAAATGTCACAAGGACCTACTCGTCTCTGTCCTTGTTCCGTCCATCGCATTTCTTGGACGGCGGTGATGTCAGCCTTTATTTGCACGAGGACATCAACCAGCTGGGCGCCTTTCCAATTAAGGGACCGGACATTCCAGGTGCATGCCCTCAATTCGTAGTCCTTATTTCGTTTGCCATGGTCGTCATCAAAAGGGGGGTCTCTCATGCGAGGCTGAGTGTTGGTTTTCAATGGGGGTGTTTTTTTACGTGGCGGGTCCCAAACCCAGCGCACAATAGGTAAAAGAATCGTTTCTGGCCACTCCCAAGTGAATGGCGATCAGAGAACTTTCCTCACTTGCGTGAACTTTTTTCAATACGTAGTCCTTATTTCGTTTGCCATGGTCGTCATCAAAAGGGGGGTCTCTCATCCGAGGCTGAGTGTCGGTTTTCAATGGGGGCGTTTTTTTACGTGGCGGGTCCCAAACCCAGCGCACAATAGGTAAAAGAATCGTTTCTGGCCACTCCCAAGTGAATGGCGATCAGAGAACTTTCCTCACTTGCGTGAACTTTTCTGCACATGACTCCATCCCCCCATCATTTTAACTTGCGTTATCGTAATTGTTATGGTTAGAAATGTCATCATATATTTTGTTCAAGCCTAATTCTACTGTGTTAGTAAAGAAATTGCGTTGTGTTTTACTTGGTGGAAGAAAAACGGATGTTTCGGTGGTCGATTGTCCTTGAATGCAATGAGTCTATTCTGGCTATTAACCTGTCTTGATTGTATTGGCTGGTCTACTTGCATCGGGGTCGGTGGTTTAGGTGGCAAGTTCGGTCTGTTGTTAAAGGAGGTATTTCCTCCAGTAATATGTGCGTTGTTCGCGTAATTATTGAACCTCGGAGTGTTGGTATACCGATTTGTATGACGACTGAATGCATGTTGGTCGAAATTTCGTCTGGGGGAGTGGGGTAAAAAGCTCTATTGTTATTAAAATTATTAAGAGTGTTATTTCGGGGAGGTCGTGACGGTGGTTGAATATTGACTTTGTGCGTGTTATTCGCATGACTAATTCTATACGTCATGTTTTCAAGACGAGATAAATCGCCATTTAGGCCTATAATGAATGTGTCGAGGACTTTGTCCATATATGAATTGGTCACAGTCCGTATGGACTCGTCGCATAATCCGATACATGAAATTTTGTCTAATACTTGTATAAGGGAAATGTGTTGGTAAACTTCCTGGTAGAAGGTCGGTATGTCATTGTGGCGTTGGACCAGAGTGGTCATCTGGTATTCGAGGATACCTATCCATTAAAATTGAATATTGTAAGACTCCAACGCGGTGTCGGCATCGCTAATAATTTTATGCCTGATCGTATGGAATATCTCGAACTACTTATGGGTATTCTTGACCCCCTCGTATGCTTTAAAAATTCTGTCGTCGCTTTTACCCTAGGAGTTAAATTCTCTTGGTCGCCTCGAAAATTCTCTAAAGCATTTAACCATTTCCGAAATCTTGTCTAATTCGTTTCAATTTTTTGCGTTCAGTGTAACGCTGTGGTCGGATTCGGTAAAGTTAGCTATAGTCTGCGTATTCATTCGTTCGAGTATTGTCGTTATTAGAGAGGGTTAGGAATGGGAGGGTTTAACGGATGGGTGGATGGGCTTGAAGGATGAGTGGTTTGCCCATTATCTAGCCTCAACTGGTTTAGTTGTTTAATCAATTCTTCAGCAGTGTCTAGAATTATATTAAACTTTTAATTTTTATGTCAATTAATTAAATTTCTTTTCTTTTGTAATAGCACTTAAGATCTTTCCTTTTATTTTTATGTCAATTAATTAAATTTATTTTTCTTTGTAATAGCACTTGATTTTTTTATTAATATTACAATTTTTTTGTTGTAAAAGCTAACAGTAATTTAAGACCTTTTTTTTCTCTTTTTGTATATTTGATACAAAATCTTCTTATTCTTTGTAATAACAATATTTCCTTTAATAATTATATCCTTTAATAATTGTCTTTAAATTAAAACTCGAAACTTTTTTTATAAACATTTATACTGTGCGGTACGACCTGTGCAACTAATATTGATATATTACAAATGTTTCTATCAAAAATGCTTAGGACAATCACGTGTTCACCATGCGTAACGAAAATATCCATAAAGACCTTGGTATCCCTATGGTAAGGAAAGAAGTAGAAGACAGCAGAATTAAATATATACATACATATGTAAACTCCGAGATCACCCAAACCCTTTTTCTAATACTTTGGTACATTCCTGCGATCAAACACGACTTAAAAGAAGAAATATGCCTGCGTATTAAAGAGCGACGTATCACCAAAACAGCTCAATCACTTGCTTGAGCCTGTCTAGTTTTTAAATAGACTTAAGATTTTATAACTTATTGTTAGGTTTTAAGAAAAAGCGGATCTAATAAATAAAAAAATAATTTTGAAAAAAAAATTTTTTGAATTTTCTAATTCAATTACCTACCAAAGTGAAAAGTGGTAAAAAAATATAAATAAGTTGTTCATTTCACAAAAAAGTGTATGCGGAAAATCTTAGTTGAACACAAAAAAATTAATATAATATAAATGAAAAATGAGGTAAGAGTTAGTTATTACTAAAAATTTTCCTATTCTAAAAAAAAAATTCAGGTTTTGACACAACTTACAGATCAAAAATATATATTATATATGTATATATGAGTACTTATTATTAAAAAAAAGGTCCTATCCTACTGCTTATATAGATTTATTAAGAAATATTTATATATTTAGATTCAATATAAAATAAAAGTAAATTTAGCTAACGAACTATAATAAAATTCTATAAAATAATCCTTATTATAAAATAAAGTACAATTATAAATTTAAATTATAATATTATGTTGAAAATCAATATAAAATAACAGCACACAAAAATTAAACTTCTAATCCTTATAATAAAATTCAAACTAAATATATCTGCTATTCACCACCTTCGGGGGGACCCTTCAGAGATCAAATATAATATTAAACACGTTTTGACTTAAAACGTCTCTGCGATTCACCACCTTCGGAGGGACCCTCCAGAGATCGGCTATAATTTGAAATCCATACAATAATAACCATTTTAAGGACTTATATAGCTAATAAAAATATTTAATACTTAAAAGGGCCGCGATTTACCACCTTCGGGGGACCCTCCGTTTCTTATAGCAAATACCAATATACCAAAAAATTAATAAAATAAAAATATATAGTCAAATAAATAATCAAAATGACTAACCCAAGCAACCTTATTCGTCCACCAATAATAAATATCCCGTCGTGTATGGATATCAGAAGTGAACCCGTGAGCGTCCTAATAGGCACATACCTTGATAAAGATTTAGATACTTTTATTAGAGGACTTAAAGGGAATCTACCGCGATTATTAGGAATAAAAGAACCAGTAGACCTACCACAGGCTTTATATCTATGTACAAAATTAGAGAATGAAAACTTTAGGGCTCAGTTTGCCAGACATACTAGTAACATTGGAAAAAGGCTAAGCACAAGCTCACCACCACTTTTCTCCTATAGTTTACACCCCAACACATTTAACCAATATCGAGATTATCTTCAACCATTTAGGTCGCCACAAATACCTCAAAGGGTATTCCAACCAAATAGACCGTACAACCAATACCGTTATGGAAATAATGATTCTAAATTTCCTCCACCTTGGCCAACTGCCCTATAACCACCGCAACCTAGGGATATAGATCCAAGTACAATACACGAACAAAACAAAATTTATAAAGGAGATATTTCCTAATGAATCTGAAGACTTTACAGCCATACATTTTTTTAGACTAAGCAATTCATCGCTATTTTGAGTGCAAACAACTATCGGTGAATTGCTCAGATTCCTTATCGATACTGAATCGAAAAAAAATTACATACAACCAAAACATGTTCTAAGTCCCAATCCTAATAAAAATATTAGGTTGCCAAAAAAGTCTTGCGGTATTTTCGCTAGTTGGCGCTGAAAGCGCTATACTCGTACATGCTATACCTTCATGGAAAGCTCATTTCACGCGCTAACACGTGTTTGATTGATTGTCGTTTCTTTTAAGTCGTTCGTGAGTTATAGCGTCGCAAACATGGAGCAAAATAAAGAGAAAATACGGCATATTTTACAGCACTACTACGATAAAGGCAAAAATGCATCTCAAGCCGCCAATAAAATTTGTGCAGTTTATGGACCCGATAGAGTTTCCATTTCCACCGCACAACGATGGTTTCACCGTTTTTGTTCTGGTGTAGAGGTGGTCGAAGATGCGCCACGCTCCGGAAGGCCGGTCGTCGATAATTGCGATAAAATCGCTGAATTGGTCGAAAGAGACCGGCACAGTAGCAGCCGTAGCATCGGTCCAGAGCTGGGCATGAGTCATCAAAAATTCATTTCAATTTCAATAAAAAAAAAACATTCAATAAAAATGCCGCAAGACTTTTTTGACAACCCATTATATTCTACGTAAATTAAATAGCAGGTAATGTTAAGATACTTATCATACAATGGTAAATTTATTTAAACAAAACGATTTCAATATAAAATTCTCTTTCTTGACACCTTTAATATTAGGGAATGATAGCCTAAAATAACTATCCGCCATCATTTATATGAAAGAAAATTATATGACTATTTGCAATAACTATAAAATCAAAATAAAACAACAATCTGCAAATTCCTTAAACAATATTGGCATCAGAACAGAACACATGACTGAACAAAAAAACTTCATATCGAAAATTTTATAAGAAAATACTCAACTTTATTTGCTGACCCAAACGAAAAGCTTATATTCACAACCATCGGAAAAGGTGTAATTGGAACTACAACCGAAAGGCCAATATATTCGGCATATTACCCATATCCTATTTCCCTGAAAGACGAAGTGAAAAACAAATACAGGAACTTTTTGATAATAACATAAATCGACCTTCATGGTCTCCTCATAACTCTCCGTTATGGATAGTACCAAAGAAAATTGACGCTTTAGGAAAGAAAAAATATCGACTCGTTATTGATTATCGTTATCCCATAGCCGACATCAGGACCGTACTTTCAGAACTAGGGAAAAGTAAATTATTTTCCGTCATAGACCTTAAAACTGTATTTTATCAAATACCTCTAAAAGAGAACGAGAAAAAGCGGCTTTCTCCGTAAGACACGGAAAATACGAATTCACGAGACTACTATTAGGTCTCAAAAATGCACCATCAATTTTTCAACGTGCACTCGACCATATTTTACGTGAGCACATAGGAAAAATATGCTACGTACAATATATTGTACATTGACGACATAATCGAATTTAGTGCAGACAACGAATCCCATTTCCAAAATATCGAAATATATATATTTTGAACAGAAGTCGAATTCCTTAGTTTTATTGTATCCGCAAATGGTATACGAACCAACCCAAAAAAGTAGAGGCAATTAAAAACTTTCCCTGTCCAAGAACTATAAAAGATTACGCCAAATTGACGAAACCCTTGACATCCCTTTTCAGTAGGAAGGAAGGACATATATCCAAAAGGTTTTCTAGTAGGAAATACATTAACCTTCCAAAAAGCAAAAAAATCTCTTTTGTTAAAAGACGTTATGCTATCTTATCCCGATTATAATAAGGAATTTCACTTAACGACGGACGCATCAAAATACGAAATTGGCGCAGTATTAACACAGGAATTCATTTCAAGAACCCTTAGTAAAACAGAGGAAGCATACGCCGCTAATGAGAGAGAAATGCTAGCTATTATTTGGGCTCTGAAATACCTTCGAAACTACCTGTATGGGACTGACAAAGTAAAGATCTTTACAGACCATCAGCCATTAACATATGCCTTTTCCAACAAAAATTCTATTTCTAAAATGAAGCGATGGAAATAAATTTTGGAGGAATACCATAACGTACTACAGTACAAACCCGGACTATGAATATAGCTGCAGATGCTTTATCTTGTCCCCATCGCAATTCACATATCAACTCTACGATGTTCACCCAGAATAGCGACGAAGGCTTCTCACAGAATTTAATACCATTTGGCAATCTACCGCTTAACGTATTCAAAATCCAAATCATTCTCAATGTAGGAAATAGTACTGACTATAAGTTCGAAATTCCATTCCCCACCTATCATCGTCACACCGTAACTAACATAACTTTCAACGAAGGAAAATTGGCCAATATCCTTAAATCTTATTTGAACCCATCGGTCACTAATGGCCTCATGATTGACGAACGAACACTAGGTATAATACAAATAATTTATGCCCATCATTTTAACAGATACAAAATACAGTTTACTAGAAAATTAGTAAGAGATTTCCACAAATGAGAGCCAAGATTAAAAATATCGTGAAAAACGCAGAACATGTAAGTTTAATAAATACTACCGTCATCCTCATAAACACACCATTCAAAGCTCACCAATACCTGAGTACCCCGGACATATTGTCCATATCGATATATACCACACAAACAAACAGCTCAATTTTACCGTCATAGATACATTTTCGAAATATGATTTTATATGTAAAACTAATTAAAACACGAGTGGCAGAGGATCTGAAGAAACCTCTTAGAGACATCATAATTTCATTAGGAATGCCAAAAGTTATTATATTCGACAATGAAAAATCATTTAATTCCAGTCCAATCACATTCATGCTGACTAATCAATTCAATATAGAAATTCACAAAGCTCCACTCTACAAAAGCTGTTCGAACGGTCAAGTTGGGTGATTTCACTTTACTCTTACCGAAATAATACGTTGCCTCAAATCAGAAAATACGCATGAACCGTCTAAGGAACAAATCGATCGCAAACAAATAGAAATCATCATAATAAAAACAAAACGCCCATGAAGAGTTACGACATAGGTGACAAAATTTATGCAAATACAAATAAAAGATTAGGAAATAAATTAACTCTACGATATAAAGAAGAAATAGTCGCTAAAAACTTCAACAGTACTGTCCTCAATAAATCAGGTAAAACTGTTCATAAAAATTTAACTAAAAATTTAAATAAAAAGTTAAAATTATAACTTAATTAAAAATTACAAAAATAATATGCATCAGAATTAAAAAAAAACAACGTTAAAGTAAATAGAATATAACTTTGCTAACAAAAATAAAACTCAATGGTAAAAATAAAAATATTTAAAACTAGCTGACCCCGCAGCCGTTGTCCTGCGTGAAATTATGTGTGTTTGAAATGAAAAGACAAAAATTCATATTTTATTGATAATCATTTATTTGCTATTTGTCTACATTTTTCTTCAATGTAACACATCTTGATAAACAAAATTTTTTGATTTCTGTTCCGGTGCGTAAATGTACAGAGAAGATGGTTTTCCAACTCTTGAGCGCGCCACGTATATCTGGCCGTGTGAAAAACATAGCATTTTCAAATGTATGCCACCCACTATGCGACTATCCTGTTGATCGTCATTTTAAATTCAATTTTCACTGGAAACGGAATACTTTTGAACTGAAATGGCAAATCGTTAGAACTCAAAAGAAATCCGTAGAATCAAGCATTCTGCCCCTTATATTTGATAGGTGCGTCACAATAAGATCGCCATGACGCGGTGGCATACCAGGCCTCTCCAAAGAATTTAGAAATTCCACTGGTAATTCACGGTGTCGTCTTCATTGTCAAGACGATCGATCGATTTGTATGACCGCAAGTCTCATGGAATTTGACTTTGAATTTTCCAGTTTAAGTCGACAACATAGGTATTTGTGGCAGCTAAGATTGCCCGTACACTCAAGGAATCGTACTAACGACAGTTTGGCCAATGTTCGTATAAACATTCGTGATGAGTCCATCTTTCGTGAATAGATAAACGGCATATGGGATTGATATCAGACCACGGGAAGTATCAACCAGTGTTGACCTATTTCCAATTCTTAGCGTATGTAATGTAAAATGTCTTCGGCAATGTAATTTTTGGTCGTATCCCATAACGCGGATTTGAAGACTGATCATTGCGAAATGTGTACGAACTTCAGTGGCATGCGAAGTAGCCATCGCATCGTCTTTCGTTTGATTCCAATCAATAGCAACCGAAAGTAGAAGCAATCGTCATTTTTCGGGTGGATTGTGTAAGTTCGTTCTGATGCATTAGTTGAGAACACACCTGGATGTCCATCTACTGGATGACCTTGCTATCTTCGATAATGCATCCCATGTATAATATCAACGTATTTCGAATAGAGCAATGTTCTCGCAAACGGATCACTGACGGAAGTTGAGAAAAAACTCGCTAATGTTCATTTTGTTGGTGGTGTTTCTGTTGACTGTACTGTATTCTCTGGGTTGAAATAGACTCTTTGGTCATTCTCCAAATTAACTTCGAGACGCACAACAGTCGGAAAACGTTCATTTATTGCAAAAGAAATATCCTACAAAGCGTTTTATTTCAGTTGACGTATCGACCGTGTCGTTCAAAATCAATAACAGCCTTGTTGCTTCCTATGGTGACGTATTTACAAACGTATTTTATCGATTACACCAAACTACAATACGCAACATTCACATGACCTTTGAATGTGAATTAGACAATAGTGGCGAATGTGGTACGATCCATGTGTTGTCAACTTTGATGTGTTGTTTACTTCGATATTTACGCTTCTAAATTGAATGCTAAATGTCTGCCATTGTCGTCTGGTGAGCGACGCCGATAGAGTGGATATCCATCATTTCCAGTTTGTGTTTCAAAAAAGCACATGGAAAATGTTTCGTGCATTTATTGTCAGACATATTTCAATTTTTCTTTTGAATAGCCGGAATAAAAAAGCAAGCGACCGAAATTGAACTATTCAAATAATTTACAAATCAAAATATTGAAAAACAAAACAAACAAAAATTGAAAAAAAAATGTTTATGGAAAAAAGTTACTTTTTGGAATTATCCAATTTGCCGACTTTTCATGAAAAGTATAAGATATTTTTATTTCTAAATCTTCCTTGATCCACAAAGCGTTACTAACGAACAAACATTCATTCGTTTGTATGAGAAAAAGAAAAGGGCTGTTTTTAGGGGTTTTCCGGCAATTATTCGAATTTTTTTCTCCGCAGAAACCATCCCTGAACCTCAACGAACATTTAAAAAAAATTATCAAATTTGGTTCAGTCGTATGAAAGTTATGAGCGTACATACATTTTGGCGATTAATTTTTATTTATATAGATTAAAATTGTAAAATAAAAAAAATTACTGCATATACTTATGATTTAGAGCAGGGTTTCCCAAAGTGGGCGATAACGCGCCCTTGTGGGCGCTGCAGGTGTCAAGGGGGCGGTAAGAGACCCAAGAAGAAAATGGAGGCGTTGTGTAGAAAGTGGCGTAGAGATAAGAAAATATGTGAAGAACTATTATTTGCTAGAAATTTAGAGACCGATACAAAAGGCGAAACCATATTCAATACGAGGGCTGTCCGATAAATAACCGACCTCAACGTGAAGCTAGCGGCACATCTGAAAACAAAGTTTCTACTTCAAATTGTGCATATTATAATAGCTACTCGCCAAAATTTCAGAAATTTATCTTGCGCAATTATCTGTTGACAGTCGTTTTTGTGTGTCTATTTCGGTGATTTCCCCAAAATGGAAAAAATTGAATATCGAGCTGTAATTAAATTTTTATTTTTGAAAGGCAATACGCCTTCACAAATCAAAGACCAGTTGGACTCTGTGTATGGTGACTCTGTACCATCGTTTACCACCGTAAAATTTTGGGCAGCTGAATTTAAACGTGGTCGCAGGAGCTTGGAAGATGATAAGACGATAACATCGCTAAAGTTCATCAATTGGTACTAGACGACCGCCGGATTAAAGTTAGGGAAATAGCTGAGATTATGAAGATGTCAAGAGAAACTGTTTGTCACATATTAAACCAAGATTTGGGCATGAGAAAGCTGTCCGCACGTTGGGTGCCGCGTTTGCTTACGCTAGACCACAAACGTGCGCGCATGAACATTTCCAGCGCTCTGTTGGCACAGTTTAGAGGCAATAAGACCGAGTTTTGGCGCCGAGTGATAACTGTAGACGAAACTTGGATTCATCATTATACGCCCGAAACAAAAAACCAATCTAAACAGTGGATTGAAAAGGGGGAACCAGCCCCAAAAAAACTTAAAGCTGTGTATTCGGCTGGGAAAGTGATGGCGAGTGTTTTTTGGGACAGCCATGGAATTATTTTTATCGACTATCATGAAAAAGGAAAAACTATACAGGAGCATACTACACATCATTATTGGACAAGCTAAAGGAAGAAATTTCGAAAAATCGGCCACATTTGCAAACAAAGAAAGTCTTGTTCCACCAAGACAACGCACCATCTCACACCTCAACAGTCGCCATGGCGAAAATCCACGAATTGCGGTTCGAACTGCTTGACCATCCACCTTATTCACCGGATCTAGCACCAAGCGACTTTTTTTTGTTTCCTCAACTTAAAACTGCGCTCGGCGGCCAGAGATTTTCGTCAAATGAGGAGGCAATCTCTTTCGTGAACTCGTATTATGCAGCCAAAGACGCCAAGTACTATTTGGAAGGGTTGCAGAGATGGGAGCATCGCTGGGAGAAGTGTGTGGAGTTACAAGGAGACTATGTAGAAAAATAAAAAAAAAAGTTTGAAAAAGTCGCGTGCATCATGGTTAGGTCGGTTATTTATCGGACAGCCCTCGTATATTGGAAAAGTTTTGCGGTGAGAAAGAGATTCCTTTGAAAAATATTATTTCAATTGCTACGGATGGCGCTCCGGCTATGATAGGGTGCCATAAAGGCTTAATAGCGCACTTAAAAAATAAAATTCCAGATGTCCTTGGCGTACATTGCGTTATTCATAGACAACATTTAGTTGCTAGAAACTTAAGTGAAAAATTATTTCAATCACTGCAATATGTCATCAAAGCAGTCAATAAAATCCGCAACAGCTCTTTGAATGATAGATTAGTTCTTGGAAACTAAAGATACCAGACTGGGTGTTGGATCCGTTTTCAAATGTCAACACAGCAATGTCACCCCAGCTGGAAGAAGAACTTATAGAATTGACAACAAACGAGGAAATAAAAATCAAGTTCAAAAATGGTTCCAAGAATTTTGGCTACAAAAACCGATCTCAATTGTACCCTGGATTGTGGACAATCGTTCAACGATTCTTGATAGCATTCCCATCGTCATATTTGTGTGAACGTGGATTTAGTCATGTGACAACACTGCATACTAAAAATAGAAATCGTTTGCTTGCCGAACGTGGGGACTTGCGACTGTTCTTGAGTAAAAAGGAACCTGATATTAACAAACTTATTAAAGAGCATCAGATTCATTCTTCACATTAGTTTTTATATATGGATCGATTATTTTAGTTTAATTTTTAATAAAAGATTCTGCGTTTTTAATACTATAAAGTTGTGTTTCAATAATAATTCTTGTTGGCAGGTGGAGCCCGTAAGAGTTAACTTGAGACCTAAGCGCCGTTGTATGTTACCTACTGCGCTCAGGTTTCAAGTTGCTGGTTATAGTAAAAGTTTCGTTTAGAATTCTCCGTTAATGTACATATAATTTGAAGTTATAGTGGTTTTAAATAGGTGAAAAAATGGGAGGCGCTAAAAAAATATTTATTCTCAAAGTGGGCGGTAAACAAAATAAGTTTGGGAACCACTGATTTAGAGTAAGAATCGCTTGTAAGAATGAAAATGAATTGTAACGTTTTTTTTTTTCTAATATTTAAATATCTTAAGCAATAAATCATGTAAAATATGTACATAGTTAAGAAATACACCAATTAATTGCGCAAAGGCTTATAAACAACACCTATCATCATTGAGTTCTCCAATCGTCTATGAATAGGATACCAGTGCCAAAGATGACACTACATATGTCGCACAATGGAACATTTTTATGAAGAAAAGCTTACGGTACGAAAGAGGACTCTAGAGCTCAGCCATAGTACTCCTTACATTGAAGTCTCCCAGTTTTTCGAAATTAAGAAGGGAGGAGTTAACAGAATTAATATTTTGTTATACAGTGTAATGTGCTAATCTTAAAACTGCTCAGGAATGCAGGTACAAAAGTTGGCAAAACCATCACGCTACTTTACCGCTACCCACTACAAGAACGTCAAACTACAATTACGGAATTTAATGACGCTACTAGCACGCCACTAAAAATATACTTCGCTGTCGACGTCTCGCTCTGTCGGTGCTTAAGATATTAAGTTGGTGATAATATAAGCTTAGATTTAAGTTTCATTTTTAATTCGACTGTTCACTGAGTTGATTGGATATTATTCCAATAACTTAAAAATTAAAATTTATTACTTAAATTGTACCGTGCGTGGCAAAACGTTTAAATTTTGAATAAAAGGTAAAATTATACACAAAGAAGTTTTTAATTATTCTGAAAACCATATACAGTGACTCACACGTCTAACCGGACGCGTGCATTGCCAATGATGGCACCCTCCAATCATATAGTGAACATTTTAAAAATGATACATATGATACATCAAATTAAAGGAAAAATCTTCTATTTTATTTTTAGAAACTTAAAAATAGTAATAAATTTATTCACTGCGTAAAATTTAGAGAAATAGCTCGCAACATATAAAATTTGTTCCACACAACTAACCGGAAAATTACAAGAAGTAACCTTCTACAAGTAACGATACTTCTGATCGTTGTGGAATTCCACTGGAATAAACACTGAATATTTTTTCAGCATATTAGTAGTTACCGGTAAGTCTGTGAGTAAAACACACTACAAAATGACACCCCCACGTGCTCATTCTTGTATCGAAATTCTGAAGCTAATTATTCAGTTATGGGAAGAAAGAAAAACCATTAAAGATATTTCGGAGATTGTGAAAAGAGTTAATTCAACTGTCTTCGATATTATAAAAAAGTTTGAGAAGGGAAATAGGATCAATAATATTAGTAGAGCTGGTCAAGGAAAGAAGCTAACACAAGCCGAAGAAAAGTTTACACTGAAAATTGTTGAAAAAAATCCATTTTCCTCGGCGGAAAATGTAAGAAACATATTGGAAAATGAAAAAGGGAAAAAGGTTTCAGCTGAAGCAATTCGCCGCACACTTAGAAGTTTCGATTTACATGGTACAGCAGTTGTAAAAAAGCCGTGCATACACGAGCTTGATGAGTTTTGACAAAGGGCAAATGGCATAATTTTGATTTAGTAATCATAAAACCGTATTATTACTTCTTTTTCAAGGTTCTTTTCACACACGAAAGCAAGTTTAACTTGCAGGGATCTGATGGCTGAAGTTTTGTATGGCGGCGTCCCAACGAAGCTTACTTGCCAAAACATACTAGGCCAACACTTAAGCACGGTGGTGGGCCAGTAATGGTTTTAGGATGCATATCGGCTAAAGGAAGGGGCAACCTGCATTTTGTGCAAGGTATTATGTATGGTTTCCAATATGTCGACATTTTAAAGGAAATTTTAAAGCAGTCATGTGTCACATTGGGAATTAAAGACAATTTTACAATTTACCAAGACAACGATCCGAAGCACAAATCGGAGATTGCTCGTATTTGGTTAATATACAATTGCCCTCATGTCCTGGGGTCACCTGCCCAATCCCCAGATCTGAACGTTATTGAGCACGTATGACAAGAAGTCAGTCGAAAAGTGTACTAAAGACAGTATTCCAATGTTGCTGGGCTCAAAAGGTCTATTTTGGAGGCTTGGAACACAATACCACCAGAATTTTGTCAAAAACTTGTCCCCTCTATACCAAGGCGACTAGAAGCAGTTTTATCTGCAAAAGGATATGCTACGAAATATAAGTAATCATTAGCTTTTTAAAAAATCCGGTTAGTTGTGTGGAACGAATTTTATATGTTGCGAGCTATTTCTCTAAATTTTACGCAGTGAATAAATTTATTACTACTTTTAAGTTTCTTAAAATAAAATAGAAGATTTTTCCTTTAATTTGATGTATCATATGTATCATTTTTAAGATGTTCACTATATGATTGGAGGGTTCCATCATTGGTAATGCGCGTGTCTGGTTAGACGTGTGAGTCACTGTACATATATATATGTATTATCTAGAGCTATTTGCACTGTGAGACAGGACAGTAAAGCAACAATCGACCCTAAGGATGAGGACCAGATGTTTGAAACGGGTCGAAATGTAACTAGTAACGAAACGGAGCGGAGAATACTTGGTTCACCGTTACATGAAAAGCACCCAGCAGTAACCCATTTTGCTATTCACCTCCCTATTAGCGAGCGCGTGTATTATACAGAAGCTAACATGCGAGATCGAGTTGCAACACCGCCTATTACAACCCTCAGCGCAGTTTTCCGCCTGTGCCAAGAAGACGAGTTTGCTTGGACCTTTTTATATGGAGAAATCAAGGTAATACACGTAGATTACGCAACAAAAATAATGAAAACGTCGCATGCTGGGCGCATTTCCACGAAACATTTGAGTCGATGGTGTTGCTTGAAAGTAACAGCCTCTGGGACAAAACGATTGACGACGACATCTTGTGTCGGTTGGTGACTTTGCTGAGAGACGATTCAACCACCTGAAACAATTGGAACAATTATAATAAATCTTTGTCAGGAGACGTTGCTCGACACGATGACATAATTTTTAACGAAGCGCTGAAACCGAGCATAAAATTTTTACGATGGTTGGATTATTATATAATTTTTATAAAATTATCCCCCCTCCGCAATCTCCAATAACACCCGACTTCAGCACTCAAAGAACGGAAGAGCTGCCCAATGATTTACTAAGAAATATGAAAAACTTTCTTGTTGAACTTGCTGCTAGCAGGGTTGCTCAAAAACATAGTGGTTACGCCGGCTGTTGAGTTCTCCGAAATAGCCGCAACCTTTATAAGTGGTAATCAAGCTTCCGCCGAATCTTTCAAGTGAAGGAACGCTCATGTGCAACAAGAGCAAAAATTTACTAAGAAATATGAAAAACTTTCTTGTTGAACTTGCTGCTAGCAGGGTTGCTCAAAAACAGAGTGGTTGTTGTTTGAAATTGGACTGCGCAGTCCAATATAATATGCAAATATTAACATATAACATATACTTAACATATGTATGTATTTCATGCATTTGCGGCCTGCACAATCCAATATAATATGTGAAAACAAATGTTTATTTTATATTTATCATTTCTTTCAGATGTTATAATTATTTTTATTTAATTATTCTTTCTTTTCAGATTTGATCACTATTTTTATTTAATTAAACTTTGCTTTCAAAGTAAATTCTATTTGTATTTAATATATGTTATTTTTTCAGATAATATTAATCAGATATTATGATCATTTTATACAATTAATCTTTCATTTTCTTTTAGATATTACAAATTCAATGTAATTATTATTTATTTTCAGGTATCAATAATGTTTCTCTTTAATAAATCTTTTTTTAGATATTAATTATTTTTTTAAATTCAATATATTTTTATATATATAAATTATAAAAAATTTTATGTGAATATGTGAAAAATAAAAGAAAATAAAAAATTTAAAAATGAAAAAGTTTTGTTTGAAATTTTAAAAGTAGGAATCAAAAAATGCAACCCTGCATCAGCCGTCGATTGGGGATGTTAGAGCAGGACAGATATACTTTTTTATATGACAATGTTGAATGAGCGCATCAGAGATGTATGATCACATGCATACGTACATGTGGTTGGAAAAGTGGTTAGAATCTTTACGCGGCCTATGGCAATCAACCACTGTTTTAACTATTTTACCACCTACTGTTTCACTGGGTTTTTAATCGCTAGCGGTTGGCAGGGAGGTTATCGTATGCATATACATCTTAACCTAAGTAAATATATTTGTATTGTAAAATTGAGTGCATGTGTATTACATACTAATGCATACGTGCCTCATATATGATGTGTGTTGCATATAAATGCATATATTTTTATGTGTTTATTTATGTATGTACGTACCAGAGTCCTGCACGAGTAATTAAAAAAGTAACATGTTAGCAAGCGGCGATGCCGATGCGGCGAGTACACGCTACGTAACGGTACTTTGGCATCGTGGGCATCGGCATCGAGGGTATCGGCATCGCGGGCATCGCCGATTACTAACATGTTACCAGTGGTCGGCATTTCTTAGAACAATTGTGGAAACTAACTTCACACGTACGCTTACGCTCTATCGCAGAGCCGCTCAAAATTTTTCATGCCTATACTCGGAGTATAGGCAAGCAAATGAAGTCGAAGCATGTACGCTATGACGCTAATTCTGCCAGCGTCAAAAATACACTCGAAATACAGGAATTCAGTTTCGAATAAGCATATAGAGGACTTAATGAGAATCAAAACTTACGATCTTGAAGTCGATATGGAAAAAATCATGGAAAGTTAAAAAAATTAACTTAAAATTATTGTTGTTCTTAATTGCTTTTTTAATCAAAAACCATAATTTTTTATTTTTTTCTAAATTTTTAATAACAAAATAACCAAATAGCACGATTTCACTCAGTGTACTAAGCAAGCGCGCGCACACAATCATACGCTAGCAGATATCAAATTTGTGATTGTATGCGTTGGTAAATAAAGCTGTAAACACATAACGACGACAGGTCGACAAACGACATCTGTCAAATATTACACACGTTCTTATGGACACTTATTTTGACAACGAAACGAAAACACGGCTGTAGGCCGACAGTTGTCATTCTCGCTAATTCCTATTTGCCAACGAGAGTAGAACGACAGTAGAATGAAGAAGAGAGATGAGGAAGAGTGGTGATGCCACTAATATGTAAAATGTAAAATTATTCACAGCTCTTACAAACTTGAAGTTATTTTACAAATAAAAGCATAAAATAGCTCTATTTTATCATTTGTAATAACAATTGATAATTTAAAACAAAAGTATATACCTATTTACTTATTTTTTGCATAAAAAATTTAACTTTGAACAAAATATTAAAATTTCATTGAAGTGTAAGGTATTACTATGGCCACAACGAAATTGTGTACATGCAAAATGGACAGCTGCGTTGTTTGTGTACATGCGTTGTTTTGTTTTCATTTCACTTTCGTACTCTCGTTTGTCGTCTGGTCGTCGTTATGTGTTTAGTACTTAAATTGCGCATTATTTTGAGCGGCTCTGCTCTATCGTTCAGTCGTTGTCGAGCCAGCAACGAATTAAAATCATGTAAGACTATAGCGTTTCATTTGCCATTGACGATACCAGATAGTAATCGTACGATGCCACGATGCCGCGATGCCGATGCGCAATGTTACCTTCGCATCGTGGTAATCGTCAGAAGTGTTACTTAGTAACGTAATCGTACGATGCCTACCTTAATCGTGCAGGCCTCTGGTACGTACATATACATATATTACGTATATATTCTAGATTTATTTCCTTAAATCTAATGTCTGCTACGCACAGCTTCTTTTCAAAAGTGAGCTCTTCTACGCGTAGATTGCCTTTCTCTTGGCGTTGTAGTATGTCTGCAGTGTTCGACATTTTTAACTATTTTATTTTTTTTTAACTGTTTTTATTCTTCAAAAAAATAGTTTAATAGTTTTTTAAATAGCAGTTTTTGAACAGCGTTTAGTTTCACACTAAAACGGCTTATGGGATCAAATGAATACGCGGGAACATGCACCCAACTTACAATTTACTTATTAATTTGCCTATGTACGTAACAGGGCTTTTATATTGCCCATATATATATGTAAATTATGATTTTACTTTCAATTATTTTTTAAATATCAACTTTATTTAATTAAAGTATTTTTACAAAAAGATATTAAAATACTATCTTCTTTTAGCAACCAACGTGTCCTGCTGAAAGGTCTAATTGCAACAGACCGCACTGCTGTTAATTCTGATTGGAACAACTGAACCTCGCTCTCTGTTACATCTCGCTGTTAGCTGCTCAGTTTGCTCTCACCTTAGTTCACCCACGCTTGTTTTCGAACTATTGGTTATGTTAAGTCGCAGTTCTCCAACAATTAGGTTTATGTGAATGGTGTCTTTGCTGTCGTTATCCAATGATCGCTCTTACGGCAGTTGGTTCGCACTTGCTTTACAACTACTGGGATGTAAAGTAGTAGCTGTTAACTACAGTGATCGCTCTCACAGCGTTCGGTGCTCACTTGCCTAACAGCTTTTGTTAATGCTTTTACCTGGGTGACCAGCAGTTATTACTGTTTAACTTGTACATCAGGGTGATTCAAAAAAAAATTTTTCGATTGGTATTTACTCGGAAAAATAGGTTCCTAGGCACCTCTAAGAAAGCCTCTACAAATATGAGTTTTTAATTGTAACAGAAAGGTCCATCTCGCTTCCAACTACTTCAAAAAATATCTTGTTCCTTAAATTTTGTAGGAAATTGAATGCACTAAAAAAAGATCTCGTATAATTTTTCCGTAAACCCAACCGTTTTAAAGATATTAACAGTTAAAGTTTGATTATTTTTGGGAAATTTTTTTATTTCTTATAAATTTTATAACTCAATGAAAAAAAATCATTATGAATAGATTTTTGGAGAGGCTTCCTTAGAGGTGTCTAGGAACCTATTTTTCAGAGTACCAAACGGAAAAAAATTTTTTTTTGATCCACCCTAATATGCATTGATATTTGACGATGAATATCTCGTAAACGCTTAACTTAATTGAAAAATCATATGAGGCCATTTTTATAGAGCAGTAAAAAAGCAGTATCTGATAATAAGAAAATACTTAAAACTGTATGTAGGAGGACCTTCCCGTTACAATTAAAACTCATATTTGGAGAGGCTTTCTTAGAGATGTCTAGGAACTTATTTTTCCGAGTACCTAATGTACATATACTTGTATAATAGGACTTTGAACACGCTCATGTTCATTTTTGAACATAAATTAATATTTGATAATAAGAATTTAATAAACATTAAATTAAATGATTGCACATTTTCAATAAGCACATTTTCATTTTTATTTAACAACTGTCGATTAGAGCTTGTTGGCGGGTGGCAAAGTAAAACACTTATTTTAAGCCGATTCGTATTTTACTTAAGTTCAATAATTCGATCGTTCGCTAAAATAATTGTGCTCCTTGCAGGTGAGCTACCACAGTCTTGTAGCGGGACATACATCTGCATGGTTGCATTTTAATGTACAATTAAAATTTAATAAATCCTTAGAATTGTATTTTAATGTACATTCTTCAACTTTATATATTTTATAAAATTAGGGTTGTTGCGCGCTAACAGTACTTTTGTTTGCAAGTCTGGCAGCAAACTGTTCTCGAAAGGCACCAAGGATAATTACTTAATTTAAAAAAATAACAAAAAAATATACATACATATATGTATTGTGCCTAAATGCTGCGAAGACAAAAGAAAAAAATTCCGGAAACAAAAAAGGTGCCGTGAATTGCCGAAATATTGGATTGTCAAAAAGTCTTGCGGTATTTTCGCTAGTTGGCGCTGAAAGCGCGTAGTTCTAGTTTTATTCGTCGCTTCGGGTCATGCTATACCTTTTTGGAAAGCTCATTTCACGCGCTAAGACGTGTTTGATTGATTGTCGTTTCTTTTAAGTCGTTCGTGAGTTACAGCGTCGCAAACATGGAGCAAAATAAAGAGAAAATACGGCATATTTTACAGTACTACTACGATAAAGGCAAAAATGCATCTCAAGCCGCCAATAAAATTTGTGCAGTTTATGGACCCGATAGAGTTGCCATTTCCACCGCACAACGATGGTTTCAACGTTTTCGTTCTGGTGTAGAGGTGGTCGAAGATGCGCAACGCTCCGGAAGGCCTGTCGTCGAAAATTGCGATAAAATCGCTGAATTGGTCGAAAGAGACCGTTATAAACCATTTGAAGAAGCTTGGAGTCACTAAGAAGCTCGATGTATGGGTGCCACACGAATTGATTCAATAAAAATACCGCAAGACCTTTTTGACAACCAAATATACGTATATGTACAGATAAATGCATGCGATACAAAAACGAAGTACGTGCACGTAAAAAGCAAAAAAAACGCAGGAAGTCTAACAAATTAATAATTACAAACCGGGCGCGAGACCTAAAAGCAAAATATAAATAACAAGTAAGGATGAGCTAAGTTCGGGTTCAACCGAACATTTTATACTCTTGCAACTTGTAAGAATCAAAGCCCGGGAAATACTTTAAGGTTTAAAAGCAATCATATAGAGAAAAGTCAGTCGGATGTTCAAAAATTCTGAAAATCTAAAAAATTAGTTATTTAGGGGCTATGCCAAGTTTTCGCCAAATTTGTCTATTTTAGTCACAAAGATACACTGTAATGAGTAAAACACACTTTGTTATTTTCATTATGATAACACACATATTGGCCGATATACATATACTTTACAAAGTCAATCGAAAGTTCGAAAATCTTTATATTAAGTAGGATTACCCCTTAATTTCTGTTATATACATATATCACAAATTTACCGACATTTTCGATCGAAAGCCAATTATAGGTACCAGGGTCTAAATATTCTGTACCTAGGGCCTTGAAGATTTTTTTATTGGACTTGAGTCATAAGGTGGCACATACTAAAGAAATTATTCGTGCATACTTTTATATCGTTATATTAATTGCTTCTTGATTTGTGTACTGGAAACTGAACGTATAAAGTGGAATTTAAAATTATGCTATATTGAAAGTAGGCATGGTTGTAGTCCGATTTCGTCATATTTCCCAATGTGACATAAAAATGTAAGAAGAATGTCTAACCCTAAATTTCGTCGAAATCGGTTTGACGAGTCCCGAGATATGGGATTTCACTAAAAGGTGGTTGGTGTCACATCGTCCAATTTTCACAATGGCTTCCATAAATCCCTGTCATATCATCGCGGAGGAAATTTTTAACGTTTGGCAGCAAACTGTTCAGAGGAAGATCTGATAATAACCACACCGTATAACTTTATTTTGAAAATGTTAAAAACTACTGAAAGTACTACAACTCGCTGAATAAATACACAACAAGCATTTATGGTAATTTTACAACCAAGATGGTAAGGTAGGCAACTACCGTATACTACTTAGCACGTCCATACTTGTTTAATATAAAGTTTTGCAAACAATTGAACAGCATCTTTGTTCCCTAAAAGGTGAGAGATTATTAAATGATGCTCTGTACTCAAATGATCGCGCCCCATAACGGATGTAATATGCATATCTGTCAAAAGAATAAGCTGTATCAACCAAATTTACTCCAAATTTTTTCAACACTTTCCTCGACGGGGTGATATCGATCCTGAGAATGTTTTTGATCCTGGCATCCTACGTTTAATAACTTTCGAAATCGGGGTATACATTTTAACCTCCCAGATACTATACAATATATGCTGACCTCTGTGACCTTAACTGATATTTTACTTAAAATATAGTTAAATATCGGAGATATTTATTTATTTCTCTTATAATAGTGTGCCCTTGTTCCAATAGGGGTTAAAATATGGTAAAATTTTCCTCCAGCTCTATGTAAAGGTTTTAGAATTTCAAGTTTCCTTTATACCGTATACATCGGTCAATATTGTGGTTTGTCTTAATGACAAACAATTTTTGTTATTCAAGTAGGTTATGCATAATATGTCGGTCAGTGTGTGAGTTATCAACATCGAGGGCACGAAGCAAATGTAATGAAGTCAAGTTGGTCTATAACCCATTAAAAAATTAATACAACGCCTAATACGATTATAATACTATCAAAACTTTGTCGAATGATGAATTTTTCATTTTAGCAAAAAATATTTTTATGGATTTACAGTTTGATCATTAAATTGAATACTACAAAATGTTCGTTTACTTTGCTTTTAAAATGTGCCGAATGGATTATAATCATATTTCGTGACTTGTTAAGTTATACGAGTGCAATAAGTCAGATAATCACTTATCACAAATCTTGATAGCTTTTTTTAGATATATGAGATATAAAGTCAGCCAAAGCTATGAAAATAATATTTTGCATATATGACCGTCATATTACGAGAATGGGTTTTAGAACGATTGTGTAAAGTCCTAACTACATTATGTGGTATTTGTTATTTTTTTTTATATTCTCGCAACAAAGTTGCTAAAGAGAGTATTATAGTTTTGTTCACATAACGGTTGTTTGTAAGTCCTAAAACTAAAAGAGTCAGATATAGGGTTATATATACCAAAGTGATCAGGGTGACGAGTGGAGTTGAAATCCGGATGTCTGTCTGTCCGTCCATGAGATATCTTGATGAACTTGGTACACGTATTTCTTGGCTCCATAAGAAGGTTAAGTTTGAAGATGGGCAAAATCGGCCCACTGCCACGTCCACAAAATGGCGAAAACCGAAAACCTCTAAAGTGTCATAACTAAGCCATAAATAAAGATATTAAAGTGATTTGGCACAAAGGATCGCATTAGGGAGGGGCATATTTGGAAGTAATTTTTTTGGAAAAGTGGGCGTGGCCCCGCCCACTACTAAGTTTTTTGTACATATCTCGGAAACTAATATAGCTATGTCAACCAAACTCTATAGAGTCGTTTCCTTCAGGCATTTCCATATACAGTTCAAAAATAGAAAAAATCGGATAATAACCACGTCCACCTCCCATACAAAGGTTATGTTGAAAATCACTAAAAGTGCGTTAACCGACTAACAAAAAACGTCAGAAACACTAAATTTTACGGAAGAAAGGGCAGAAGGAAGCTGCACCCAGGCTTTTTTTTTAAATTGAAAATGGGCGTGGCGTCGCCCAATTATGGACCAAAAACCATATCTCAGGAACTACTAATCTAATTAATTTTACAGGAAAATAAAAAAAATATGTAAATGACGGATAATGAAATCTCGATTATCACTTTATCATGCGAGAGTATAAAATGTTCGGTGACACCCGAACTTAGCCCTTCCTTACTTGTTTAATTTCTGCCTTAGTTGTTATCGAAATATTGGAAATATTATACATTAACGTTATTTTGTGGGCTTGGAAATTTATTATTCCGTTTATCTGCAATTATGATGCCAAGAAACGCATGTACTACGCATGTGAATATATCTTAAGTTTATTCAAATTATTCAAAATTATACACTAACGCATAGATGCGGTAGAGATAACACTACGAGTATTATACTCTGAATTGCAAGAATATAAAAAAAATCCAATATTTAACACAAGGAACAGCTTCACAACTACCTGAAAAGTTTTAGTGCAAAAGGATTAAAGTGGTACAATTAAATCGGTCTTCAAATTGTCGTTACTAATATAATGAGTTTAAGGCTCTTTGTGCTTAATATAAACTCGGAATATAATAAAAGTATCGAACCAAGTAATAGAAAAATCTCTATCTAACAGGCCATCTTTCACAAAATAACTTTTTTTGTGCACAAACCAAAGTGTGATCAGTAAGCAAGATCTTACCAATTAGAGACACCCGTTAAATATTTAAATGCGTAAAATACGAGGTATGACAATTAAGTAAGTGAGACTGATTCCATAAAAACCGTATATTTAAAAATTATTCTCCAACTCTGCCATCCCCTTCAAAGTAGTCCCCTTGTGCAGCTATACAGCGATTCCAGCGCTTTTTCAATGCTTCGTAACATTTCTGGAACGCTTCGACTGGGATGTCCGCGATTACCCTCGTCACGGCCGCCTGGATGTCCGTAATCGACTCAAAATGGGTTCCTTTGACCACCGATTTTATTTTAGGAAGCAAAAAAAATCACAGGGTGACATGTCGGGCGAATAAGGCCGCTGTTGCAACACGGTAATCCCTTTAGAGGCCAAATACTGGGACACGCTGAGGGCGGTGTGGCACGGCGCTTTGTCGTGATGAAGGATCCAGTTACGAGCGATGTCTGGGCGCACCCTGTTGACTCGTTTTCGCAAGCTTTCGAGTACTTGGCAATAGTAGACTTGCTTCACAGTTTTCCCCGGTGGAACGAATTCTTTGGGGACGATTCCACGGCTATCAAAAGAAGGCAATAATCATCGTTTTCACCGTCGACTTTTTTCGGTCGGGGGCGCGCGGAGACAACCATTGTGAGCTTTGGCGTTTGGTTTCACGACTAAGAGCACTATCACCATATACTCATACAAATTTAGCGTACGCTTCCGAAGCTGTTTCGTTCAATCTGGCTCAAAATTTTATCGCGACGCGTTGTTCTTGATTTCGTTTTTCCATTTTCGTGACGAGCACTACAAACACACGTCTACTCAACTTGACGCACCAGGCGAACTAAACAAGCTAGAACGATGGTACACATATCAATGGAGACGGGAGGGATGCCGGAAAAAGAGAAGGGGAATTTCAAAGTCACATGTTGATCACAAGCGCGGCAATAAAATCAGTCTCATTACTTAATTGTCAAACCTCGTATATATAGTACATATAGCTTTCTAGAACTATGTGTATTGGCATGAGTTGGCTGAATATTGTTATTCAAAACCTTTAACTATGAAGTGATATAAATTTGTATTAATGACTTTAATTAAGCTATAAAACCTAAAATTAAGTCACTTTATTGCAGAGAATATCGTATATAATGGGTGATCCAATACAGGTACTTTTTTCGAAACTTTTTTGACATATAACGCGTTTGTCGTGTCAATGTCTACGTTTGTTTTTGTTCAGTATTATTTGGCATTTCATCATGGAATCACGTTTACAAATCGTTCGACTTTATTATGAAAATTCACGTTATTTAAATAATTTGTTTCACGCGCTTCGCTTAACTTCAGCTCGCTTACTGAGCGTACTATTAGCAACAACATCACTTATCTTCAGGGCCAGCATTCGTTATTGGATAATATTCGACCGAAAAGGCCACATCCAACACGCAGTGAAGAAAATTTAGCAACCGTAGCTGAGTGTATACACGAAGACCATGGAGAGTCCATACAGCGCCGTTCGCAACAAATCGGACTGACGTATGGAACGACTTGGCGCTTTTTACGTCGCTATGGGTTCTTGAAAAGTTCCAAGAAGAATGGCCTATTTTTGGCTCAATAGGTATGTAAACAAGGAAAATTGCCGCATTTGGGAGGAAGAGCAATGTGAAGAAACTCAAGCGCTGCCACTTCATCCAGAAAACAAAACAACGGTTGGCATTGGTTTGTGAGCCGGAGGAATCATCGGTCCATATTTCTTCAAAAAAGATGCCGGTGACAACGTAACAGTCAACGATGACCGTTATCGACTATTTGATGCTTAAATTTGAAGTTGGTGATTTCGGCGACATTTGCTTCCAAGAAGACGGCTCCACTTTCCGAACATAGCATCAATCAATGGATTTGTTGAGAGAACACTACTGTGAGCAGATAGGTTTAAGTTTTGGGCCGGTCGTTTTGCCACCTAGATCGTGTGATATTACACCGTTAAACCCTTTCTAGTGGGTTTATGTAAAGTCTTAAGTCTATGCAATCCCACTTCAATTCAATTGAAGCAAAACATCACACGTGTCATTCGCCAGTTACCAGTCGAAATGCTGGAACGAGTAATCGAATTTTTAATAAAACGGTTGTATGAGCGGTTGGACTGAGCGGAATTTTAATCCGAATTCACCCATTTCATCAGAGATGGATAAGCTAAAACGATATGCGCTGAGTGAACTTGGATATTAAGGCTTGAACGATTAAGGATATATGTTCGTTAAACTTATGAGAAGGCGAGGCTACGTTTATTTCTTAATGTACCAAAGTATAGTTCTACAAGTATATCTTAAATTATTGCTTAGGTCAGGTTCTTTATAGGTTTCCGTTTAATGGCGTTTTGTGGTCAAGGCAGAGGTCCTATTACACCCATCTTGGAACTCTTAATCACTTTTTGATAAGAAGCACTTGTACTAATTTTTATCAAAATGTGTTGTTTTTAGACAAGTCAGCGCAAACTCAGACAGGCAGACGACCAGACGGACGGACAGAAAGACAGTCTCTCGGTGATGGTGATACAAACAGCCGTTAAGTACTTTGCAGGAATGTTTTAAAATAGTTAAAAAATTAAAGAAAAATCTTTAAGTACAAATCTATTTCTAAATCAGACTTTAAAAATATGAGATGCGCACCGCTTTGAAAAAATACAGTTCTAGTTTAATGTTGAAATTTACTAATTCTTATTTCAGGTTTGGTTTCAAAATAGGAGAGCTAAATGCCGAAAAAGAGAGAGTCAGCTACATAAAGGTGGGTGTGTCCATATATTATAAGATACACAATACATTTTATATCTCATGCTTATAGAACAATTCTACATGAAAAAAAATTATTTTATTAAAAGTGTTACAAAATTTCTCGGACTCATACCACTTAATTCTCTACCCTTGCTACAGAGTAAAATATCTTTGTTAACTTGACTACTATTTGCATCACCTAAAAACAATCGAGAAAGATATGTATAGATATATAACTGGTTTTTCAATAAGAGCTCTATAAAACAAAAACGGTTTGTGAAATCGATGAAATTATTTATTCCTGTGAAAATACATTCGATGTCAGATCAAAATAGACGAAACCGATGAAGATGAGCTAGCTAAAGAAACTGAGTGGATACTCAAAAAGAAGCTTCTCTTCATCTTAATTAGCGTAGACACCGCTTACGCGATTATAGCCGAGTTAACAACCGCGCGCCAGTCGTTTCTTCTTTTCGCTACGTGGCGCCAATTGGATATTCCAAGCGAAGCCAGGTCCTTCTCCACTTGGTCCATTCAACGAAGTGGAGGTCTTCCTCTGCTTCCCCCGGCGGGTACTGCGTCGAATACTTTCAGAGCTGGAGTGTTTTCATCTATCCGGACAACATGACCTAGCCAGCGTAGCCGCTATCTTTTAATTCGCCGAATTATGTCAATGTCGTCGTATATCTCGTACAGCTCATCGTTCCATCGAATGCGATATTCGCCGTGGCCAACGCGCAAAGGACCATAAATCTTTCGCAGAATTTTTCTCTCGAAAACTCGCAACGTCGACTCATCCGCTGTTGACATCGTCCAAGCCTCTGCACCATACAGCAGGACGGGTATTATGAGTGACTTATAGAGTTTGGTTTTTGTCTGTCGAGAGAGGACTTTGCTTCTCAATTGCCTACTCAGTCCGAAGTAGCACCTGTTGGCAAGAGTTATCCTGCGTTGGATTTCTAAGCTGACATTGTTGGTGGTGTTTACGCTGGTTCCAAGATAGACGAAATTATCTACAACTTCAAAGTTATGACTGTCAACAGTGACGTGAGTGCCAAGTCGCGAGTGCGACAACTGTTTGTTTGATGACAGGAGATATTTCGTCTTGCCCTCGTTCACTGCCAGACCCATTCGTTTTGCTTCCTTGTCCAGCCTGGAGAAAGCAGAACTAACGGCGCGGGTGTTGAGGCCGATGATATCAATATCATCGGCATACGCCAGCAGCTGTACACTATTATAAAAGATTGTACCTGCTCGATTAAGTTCTGCAGCTCGAACTATTTTCTCCAGCAGCAGATTGAAAAAGTCGCACGATAGGGAGTCGCCTTGACTGAAACCTCGTTTGCTATCGAACGGCTCGGAGAGGTTCTTCCCAATCCTGACGGTGGTTTTGGTGCCGCTCAACGTCACTCAACGTTATACAGCCGTATCAGTTTTGCGGGGATACCAAATTCAGACATCGCGGCATAAAGGCAGCTCCTTTTCGTGCTGTCGAAAGCAGCTTTGAAATCGACGAAGAGGTGGTGTGTGTCGATTCTCCTTTCACGGGTCTTTTCCAAGAGTTGGCGCATGGTGAATATCTGGTCGGTTGTTGATTTGCCAGGTCTAAAGCCACACTGATAAGGTCCAATCAGTTCGTTGACGGTGGGCTTTAATCTTTCACACAATACGCTCGATAGAACCTTATATGCGATGTTGAGGAGGCTAATCCCACGGTAGTTGGCGCAGATTGTGGGGTCTCCTTTTTTTTGGATTGGGCATAGCGCACTTAAATTCCAGTCGTTGGACATACTTTCGTCCGACCATATTTTACAAAGAAGCTGATGCATGCTCCTTATCAGTTCTTCGCCGCCGTGTTTGAATAGCTCGGCCGGCAATCCATCGGCCTATGCCGCTTTGTTGTTCTTCAGGCGGGTAATTGCTATTCGAACTTCTTCATAGTCGGGTAATGGAACGTCTGCTCCATCGTCATCGATTGGGGAATCGGGTTCGCCTTCTCCTGGTGTTATTTGTTCACTGCCATTCAGCAGGCTGGAGAAGTGTTCCCTCCATAATTTAAGTATGCTCTGGGCATCGGTAACTAGATCACCTTTGGGGTATGCTCCGGTCTTGAAACCTTCTGTAAGCCGCCGCATTTTTTCGTAGAATTTTCGAGCATTACCCCTGTCGGCCAGCTTATCAAGCTCTTCGTACTCACGCATTTCGGCCTCTTTATTTTCCTGGCTGCAAATGCGTCTCGCTTCCCTGTTCAACTCTCGGTATCTATCCCATCCCGCACGTGTTGTGGTCGATCGTAACGTTACGTGGTAGGCAGCCTGTTTTCTCTCCGCTGCGACACGGCACTCCTCGTCGTACCAGCTATTCATTTGCACTTTCCGAAAACCAATGGTTTCGGTTGCAGCTGTACGTAAGGAGTTTGAAATGCCGTCCCACAGTTCCCTTATACCGAGTTGTTGATGAGTGCTCTCAGAGAGCAGGAGTGCAAGCCGAGTAGAAAAACGTTCGGCTGTCTGTTGTGATTGCAGCTTCTCGACGTCGAACCTTCCTTGTGTTTGTTGGCGTGCGTTTTTTGCTGCACAGAGGCGGGTGCGAATCTTGGCTGCAAAAATATAGTGGTCTGAGTCGTTGTTAGGACCTCTGAGCGCACGCACATCTAAAACACTGGAGACGTGTCTTCCGTCTATCACAACATGATCGATCTGGTTGGTGGTTTTTCGATCCGGAGACAGCCAAGTAGCTTGATGTATCTTCTTATGCTGGAATCTAGTAGTACAGATAACCATATTTCGGGCCCCGGCGAAGTCGATCAGCCTCAACCCATTTGGGGATGTTTCGTCGTGGAGGCTGAATTTATCGACCGTAGTGCCAAAGATACCTTCTTTGCCCACCCTGGCGTTAAAGTCGCCATTTGACATCGTGGCGGGGGCATCTCTCATAAGTGCGCTCCATGCACTCATAAAAGGCATCTTTGGTCACATCGTCCTTCTCTTCCGTCGGGGCGTGGGCGCAAATCAGCGGTATATTGAAGAACCTCGCTTTGATACGGATTGTGGCTAGACGTTCATTCACCGCAGTGAATAATAGTACTCGGCGACGGAGTCTCTCTCCCACCACGAATCCCACACCAAACTTGCGCTCCTTTATATGGCCACTGTAGTAAATGGCTCACTACTTCCCCCCATCACATATCCTGGACGGTGGTGATGACAGCCTTTAATCTAACGAGGACATCAACTAGCTGGGCAGGTGTACCTTCCCAATTAGGGGCCCGGACATTCCACGTGCATGCTCTTAAATCATAGTCATTAATTCGTTTGCCATGGTCGTCATCAAAAGGGGGGTCACTCATCCGAGTCTTGTTGTTTCTTTTCATTGGGTGCGTTTTTTACGTGGCGGGTCCCAACCCCTGCGCACAACCCAGCGGAGGGGATGTTTCGCTTTGTCACTTTAGCGGGCCTTCAAATGGATGTTCTTAGGCTACCCAGAGAATACTTGGTCAAAGACCGAAAGTCGTGAGCTGCTTGAGCCATATGCAAAAGAATCGTTTCTGAACGCTCCCAAGTGAATGAACTTGCGTGAACTTTTATGTAGTAATTGCCACAAGAACCTAGTCGCCTTAGTCCTTGTCCCGTCCATCGCATTTCTTGGACGGCGGTGATGTCAACATTCACTCTAACAAGGCCATCAACCAGCTAGGCAGCGGCACCTTCCCAATTAAAGGACTGGATAGTCCTGGTGAATTCCCTTATCCAAGGCTGTTTTCTTCTTTTCATTTATAGTGTTTTTTTCGTGGAGGGGTCCCAAACTCAGCGTACAACCCTGTGGAGGGGATGTTTCGCTTCCTGACTTTAGCTCGCCTTCAAACGGTTGTTTTCTGGCTACCCAGAGGATACTTGGTCAAAAACCGGAAGTCGTGAGCTGCTTGAGTCATGTGTAAAAGAATCGTTTCTGGCCACTACCAAGTGAATGGCGATCAGAGAACTTTCCTCACTTGCGTGAACTTCTACACATGACTCCATCCTCCAACGCTCTTGAGTACCATCTACATTTTATTGATAAACAGTAATTCTTTGAGAATAATGCTATATGAAGTTATTAAAAAAGTATGACGGAAAGTGGATCTTGTTTAACTACAACCAAAGTTCAAGAACTTCTCAAAGCTATACAAGCAGTTGAATGCAATTCTGTTTCTACAGGAAGACCCACTTATTGGCCTACAGATAGTCAGAAATCGCCAGACCTTCTGGACTTCTTTATAATCAATAAAATACCAAAACTCAATTTATGTATAAAAGATTACTCAGACCTAAGCTCTGACCACTCTCCAGTGCTACTAACTCTGTATAAAAAGCCAATTATTTCGGCCGCCAAACCAACGTTATGCAATAAACACACTAATTGGAATTTAAAAGTATATTGAAAAAAGTCGACCCAAAGCTTAAGCACATATCGACTGGTATCGAGTTGGTGTGAGGTTAAGGATTTTAAAAAATAATTCAAAAGAGTACACCAAATACCCGTGTGAATCTAAGTGGTACCAAATACCCAAAACACATCTTAGAAAATATCCATAAAAAGCGCAAACTTCGACGGAGATGGCAGCAAACTAGGTCCTCTGCTCTCAAAACTGATCTTAACAAATGGACAGCGAAACTAAGAGCACAAAAGTTTAAAAATTTTTTATTCAAAACTTATCTGCCTAAACTCACAGCTAATAAATTCACCGACTATTCACCTTGGAAAGCTGCAAGAAATATTAATAAACAAATAAAACACTTAGCACCCTTAAAACTAAACGAAACTGCATGGGCCAAAACGAATGAACAGAAAGCTTCCATATTTGCAAATCATTTAAGAAACACATTTACGCCTAACGATGGGTCTCAGATAAACTTTGAAAATAGTTGGATGTATCCACACATCAGCATTTCTCCTGTTACTATTAACGAAATTAAAAATATTATCTGGAATACAAAACTCAAAAAAGCACCTGTGTACGATTTAATAACTGGAGAAATATTACGCAATTTACCAAAGAATTGTATAAAAAAAACTTGTAAACATTATAAACAGTGCTTTATGCCTAAGCCACGCGCCATCGCTTTGGAAAGTATCTGAAGTCATAATGATACCCAAGCCGGGTAAGCCAGTACACGATGTTACATCGTATAGGCCAATTTCGCTGCTGCCAGCCTTATCTAAAATCTTTGAGAATGTACTCACAAATAGGCTCAAACCAATAACACAGTACAACAGCTAATCTGGGGGGTGAGAAATTCCAAGTCAGGGTGATGGTACTAGGTCAATATAGTAAAACCCTCAAAGGGTTTGGCGTTCGTATGTGTCAGTTTTTTTTTATGACTTTTTAAATTTTTTTCCTTATCTTGATGTTTTTTCGCGAACCACTTGTCCGATTTTGATAAAACAAATTTAGAAAAATTAAGAATTACAATTTCTATTTGTTTTAATTTGTTTTTATTCAAAAAAGAGTCATTTGAGAGTCATTTGAGAGTTTGACTTAGTACCATCACCCTGACTTGGAATTTCACACCCTCCAGACAATAATCCCAAAAATGTTCCACAGTGTAATCGCTCAGAAACACCTAATACCAACACATCAAGTTGGCTTTCGTGACCACCATTCAACAATTTACCAGGTACACCGAATCGTTAACTTCGTTGAAAATACAATCGATAAAAAGAACGTTTGTACGGCGGCCTTTTTGGACGTGCCTCAAGCTTTTGACAAAGTTTGGCATACGGGTCTACTGCTCAAATTGAAATACAGCTACCTAAACAATTTTGTGAAATAATTGCTTCGTGTTTAAAAGATAGATACTTCCGCATTAAACAAGAGGATGAATATTCAAACTTGCAACCGATAGAAGCGGGTGTTCCCCAGGGAAGCGTGTTGGGGCCAATGCTTTATTTGCTTTCTACCAGTGACCTCCCGTCTGATTCTAATTATACGACAGCGACATTTGTGGATGACACAGCTTTGTTAGCAGCTGGAGAATCAATTTCAGTATCTAGTCGACGAGTGCAGACAGCAGTCAACGCAATTACTAAGTGGGCATCTAAGTGGTGCATCAAATTAAATGGCACCAAATCAATTCATGTCGACTTTACCTTGAAAAAGCCGACATATTGTCCAATTTATATAAATAACATTCCTATACCACACCATAACAGTGCTAAGTACCTAGGTATCACCTTAGATTCTAAGCTACGCTGGAAAGAGCATGTCAAAAAAAGGAACGAGCTTGATATGAAATTTGGCAAACTTTAGCACCTAGTTGGCAGGAAATCCAAACTATCAATACAAAACAAACTGTTATTATTCCCAGCTTTCAGCGCTTTCAAAGTAAGGTACTAAGGAATTTAGTTAATGCTCCTTGGTACATTAGATCTGCTGACCTGCACCGTGATCTAGGCGTGAATTCAGTGGTAAATGAAATCTTTAAATTAGCAAAGTCTCACAAACTGAGACTTAGACAGCACTCATCGAAACTACTGGGCGAGAAATCCAGTTGAAACGCAAAAAGCCTTCCGACCTAGTAAGACAAGAGTAGCAGCAAATCTGTTTCTTAACATTTAGCTTTTAAGTATCTCTCTTAATTAATTAGACTATAATTGTTGTTAGTATTTTATTTTTATATACTGGGTACAATGTAAAATAATAAAAACAAAAAAAATTGAGCGGTAGCGACTCTTGTCTTGAATAACGCCGCCGACCCATAAATCGCATCAGACCGTCATTTTGTCGGGATACAATAGTGACTCATGGAGTACAAATCGATTGCTGCCTGACCAATATTGCATATTGTGCTTATTGATGAAGCCATTCAGGCGGAAATGGGCCTCATCCCGTAAGATGATTTCATTTTTCGATGAAAATCCGGATCATTTTCAAGTTGTTATTCAGCACAATTCACGCGGCTTCAGTTCTTGCATTCAATTTGATCGTATAAGGATCTTTTCGCAAAATTCGCCACAACGACGACACAGAGATGACTAACGCTTGAGAACGATGTGTTAGTTACTGATTTGAGTCTTCCTCAATTGATGCGCTATCGGCGACAATATTTTTGACACTACGGGCTCTTCTTTTTCTCACTGGCACGGAAACATTTTGTACTGTGCCTGTGGATTAAAATTTTTCCTCTAGATGCTTACTTGTTGATCTTAATCGTCCTGTTGGACGTAGCGCTCTTAAAATTGAGGCCACTGACTCCGAACTTTGGTAGCAAAACCTTATAGGTTTTCGGTTAATGGCATTTTGGGAGCATGGTAGTGGTCCGACTAAGCCCATCATACTTATACCTTTTTTTAAGTAGGAACGCACAGTATAACCCTGTATCTATATCTAGAACATAGATGGGCGTTTTGACTCACATGAGCAGTTACTCTCAGCACACGTATTCTTACGCTCTTATTTCAGTCGCTATTGAGAGCGAAAAAACCAGTTTTGCACTGTGGGATAATGAATTGATTTTCCTGCCAGTTGCGCTGCAGACAGCAACGAGGTAACATAGGTAGTCGGTATGTTGATGTTTTTTTATGCCCTGGTATATTTTTGCCCCATTTGAAATGTATAACATAAATAAAATGTTATAATTTCAGATACCTTTGGTGGGGTAAATTGGGAGTTGACTACTTTTACTAGCAAACTAGTTAGCGGAAATTTTAAGATAAAGCTTGCCTCGGCGTCCAAAAACACCTTCGCTTTGAAATATATTCACTTACATAAAGCTTTTCGTCAAAACGGGGTTGTTTCTGGGCGCCCCAAAAAATTAAATATATTTTTATTTTAATTATTCTGAATGCCTACATTAATTCTATACTTTTGTGACAGTTTCTTATTAAAATTGCATATACACATATAAGTATATAGGTACGCGCATAAATAGTATCATAAAACAATCAAGCGGCGCACGATGTTGCTTCGCTGTTGTTTGTTAATCAACTGACTGCAAATGTTCTTTGTCCCATGGTAGCCACTTTACGCTCGCGGTTACCAATACATCCATACATTTCATTTGCCCATCTCTGATCTAGAATGTCAATGCTCTGACGAAAAAACCCGTTGTGAACACAATGATGTAAAATCCCTTCCTTCCGTTTTTAAAGCTACATTTGCGCAAATGACTAAGCAAGGTCATACAAATACATACAATTAAAAGAGTCCGTCTTCCCATACTTTGGATAAGGTAAATGAGCAAGAAAAACTTTTTAAGTCCATAAATCAGCGACTCAACTTTTTTGATTACAATTTACAATTTATTGATGGACAGCAACTGTTTGAGAATAATGCTATAGAACACTAATCATCCTTCCAAAAGTAAAAATAAATAAAAGTTCTTGTCCACAACAGAAATTTTGATATAACTGTTGTTCAAAACGGATTTTACGAATTTTATTAAGTAAGGAAGGTTAAAGTTCGGGTGTAACCAAACATTTATCCACTTGCAACTCGCAAAAATCAAGACTCCGGTAACGGCGCTGGTAAAACTAACTATATACTAAAACGAGTAAGAAAGGGCTAAGTTCGGGTGCAACTAAACACTTTATACTCTTGCAACTTGCAAGAAATTAAACCAGGGAAATACCTTAAGATGTAAAACGTCTTCCATAGGATCGAAATCGAAGAAGTTTTATATATACATATACTCCATATAACTTATACACTGGTTGTTTCATCAATTGAAACGTTTCGGCAAAAGTTTTACCAATTTTAAAAGAAAATTTAATGTTCGCTCTTTTTCGCACCGATAATACAAATAGACTGACACTTAAAACGCAATAACTTCACTTCCAAGAAATGAAATATCATAAAATTCTCACTGGACAATCGATACATACATATAGCAGATGCTAACGCAACAGTCGACACATAGATGGCGCCACCAGGGGCGCTAGATTTAAAAAGTTATGTTTAGATTTCGCTGAATTTTTTTCATTTTTAGCGCAAAGATACACTGTTTTGATTAAAAACAATTTCAGTGAGATAACTCAAATATTGGCTGATGTATCCAGCATAAAGTCACCTGGAAGTTCGAAAATCTTTATATTAGGACTCGGCCTATTTCTGGCATAACGATATACCATTGCAAGAGAAGGATTATCCCCGAATTTTAATTATGTACGAGTATGCCTCACAAATTGACCGATATCGATCAAAATTCAACTATACGTGCCCAACTTTAAGGGAATTATTACTGCCACATTTTATAATATTTACTTCTGGAAATTAAAAATATGTTATATGGGGAGTAGGCGTGGTTGTAGTCCGATTTCACCCATTTTCGTACTGTCACACAGAAATATGAGAAGCATACCACGGGCTCCATCTCATATCTTTTCGGAGGTTAAATTTAATGTCTCTAGCGTTACTAGTTATGGATTTATTGCGCTAAAACACCCCCTAAACTCAGAAAAAATATATGTTTGTTGATATGGGTTTGGAATGGGTTATTGATAAAAAAAATCACATCAAATTATAAGCAATTATAATAAGTTACAAGATTTTTGTTGTTATTCATATAATTCGAACTTTTTCTACATTTGTACAAGCAGTATCGCTGAAGCTCAGTGATTAATTGAGGAGCACATTCCATGTTATATTTTCCTTGGTTTTTGAAGGAATTCTTCTAGTATTTCATCAACTGACAGATCAATATCCCTATGAATATTCATTGACGCTAGACCATTAAGCTTATCTTGACCTGTCGAGTTTCGTAAATAGGTTTTAATTCTCTTTAAACTTGAAAAACTTCTTTCCGGTGATGCTTGTAAGAAAATCATGGTTTTCCTTATATGTGCTTTAAATGAAGAAGTTATTTTTTCATTGCAGTTAATTCGCATCGAATTAAAGTTATATTTGTAAGTAACGTTTCATCTTTCATAATCTACCATATTTTAGTCAAGTTGCTAAAAATATTAGATAAAAATAAAGTAAATGAACACTCTGAACTGTTTGTTGTCGAGAGTTTTAATTTTAATACGACAAGGCCAGTGGATATACAAACATAATAATTAGATAAAAATAGTTTAACGACGTTTGAAATAATATTACGAAAGAAGCTTGGTTGCGAAAATATACATCAACATGTTCTTTTTTAGTAATATATCATGCACATTATGCATGCACCCATGCGCACTATAACCTGCCCCTGCACACCATTTTACGTAGTACATGGTCAACTTTACAAGCTCCTCATTATCAGGTGGATAACCATTTGTCAAGTTGCATAATTAACTTATTCTTTTCAAAGTATAATATGATTTTTCGCAGTTCAACTATCTTTTTACCCATCTGTGCACAAGACAAAACATGTCATATAATAACTGAATTTTCGTGAGGGAACTGCTATATTAAAAATACGTTGAGTAATAAAACTTTTCGTAAAACCCGCCCAAAAAAATTTTCTGGATCCGCCACTGGGAACAATGCGTGGAAAGTTTTGGATCTAAACGCGATGCCTTCATATGCTTCTCTTGTTGAAGGTATTGCTCTTGAGATAAATAGGAAAGCTGAAATAGTAAACAGGCTAAAAGAGTCAAACAGTTCTAAAAAAAATAAGATACATATTGGCAAGACACAAATGCGGAAGAACTATATGCTTTTATTGCAATAATTTTGTACTCCGGTGCTGAGAAGGCAACTTACTTAATGCTAAGGATCTTTTTGAAAAAACTAACATGCCCTTTTATAGAGCAGGGATGTCACTGCGATACGACAAATTGGCGATATCATATTTCCCAGGTAAAGACTGTCAGTTGATGAGCAGCCTTCAAAAAAAATATATATTATTTTGGCTTGTTGGCGCAAAAACCAACTATCCACTTGAAGGCGAAGATTTGCTTTTGCGGAATACCATCTAGGTGGGCACAATAACGGGCATTAGGCCGCAACTGTCAAAACTATCAGTGTCCAAAAATCAATGCATTTAGTAAGCTTTTCAGCACATTCGAAGAAAAACGTGCTAGTGCTTTTAACTGCTCATGTCAGCGAAGATATTAATCTTGTAACAAAAAAAAAAACACAAGTCATACATGATTATAATGAGTATTAAGGTGGTGTTGATACCTTCGAAAAAATGCTATGTGGATTCACTGGCAAAAGAAAAACAAACCCCTGGCATTATTTTATAATATGCTGGATATTGCTGGATTTGCACTGTTCAGGCTGTTTGATCTTAGCCACCCTATGTGGAACACCAATAAGTCTGAAGAGCGCAACATACATATAAAACCGATGCATAACTAAAAATTAGTTCTACAACAAAAATTGTAATGAAAAGGTTAAATTTCAAAAGGGTTCCTGCAGTATCGAGCTCGCGTCCAGCAATACAACTAGGCTTTAATAATTTATTTTATTTCAAAATTAGTTCATTTTCAAATATTTGTCACCATTTTTGTTTTCTGCCACAAATTAGAAGTTTGAAAAGGCGGTGTGAAAACTGTTAAGATCGTTAATAAACAAACAGCAGTTTGTGAGTATTGCCTTTCCGGCTTGTACCAAACACTATATAAGGATGTATGAAAAGTTCTATTTTGAAAAATATTGGGTTGTCAAAAAGGTCTTGCGGTATTTTTATTGAATCAATTCGTGTGGCACCCATACATCGAGCTTCTTAGTGACTCCAAGCTTCTTCAAATGGTTTATAACGGTCTCTTTCGACCAATTCAGCGATTTTATCGCAATTTTCGACGACAGGCCTTCCGGAGCGTTGCGCATCTTCGACCACCTCTACACCAGAACGAAAACATTGAAACCATTGTTGTGCGGTGGAAATGGAAACTCTATCGGGTCCATAAACTGCACAAATTTTATTGGCGGCTTGAGATGCATTTTTGCCTTTATCGTAGTAGTACTGTAAAATATGCCGTATTTTCTCTTTATTTTGCTCCATGTTTGCGACGCTATAACTCACGAACGACGTAAAAGAAACGACAATCAATCAAACACGTCTTAGCGCGTGAAATGAGCTTTCCAAAAAGGTATAGCATGACCCGAAGCGACGAACAAAACTAAAACTACGCGCTTTCAGCGCCAACTAGCGAAAATACCGCAAGACTTTTTTGACAACCCAATATATATAATGATGCGGACAATACACTAACAACGTCTACATCAATTCAAAATGCTTCAAAGACAGCTAAGATTTCTTTTTTTTTTGAGCAGTTCAAAATTAAAATTTTATTTGATTTTTATATTTTTCAATGAAAATACCTTTGTCTTAAAAGTCTAAATTTTCGTACAAAATACATTACTGAACGTTAAGTGCCCAAGTCACGAGATTAAGTTGTATAGCTACATATGTCAAAGTTCTAAGGTCTACGAACTCGAATTTTTTTTTCATCAAGATATCTCAATTTTTACTCAAGTTACATTTCTTTATTTATTGGATCTGCTTAGTAAATCCTAACAATAAGTATTCAAATTTTAAATCTATTTAAAACTAAAGAAGCTCAATAATGTGGTTAAGCTTTTTTGGTAGAACGTTGCTCTCTGGTAGGCTGGTATATTACTTCTTTCTAAACGTGTTTGATTGCAGGAATTTGCCAAGGCATTAGCCAATGGGTTTGGATGTTCGCGAAGTTTAGAAATATATCTAATTCTACTGTCCTCTATCTCCTTCTTTACCATAAGAATATCAAGATCTTTACGAATATTTTCATTACGCATGTACCATGGTGCACCCGTGATTGTTCTAAGCATTTTAGATTGGAACCTTTGTGTTATATTAATGTTGGTTGCACACTTGAATGCCATATATCCAAATCGATTTTATGATTGCATTGCATAACAGTACTTTGTTGTATGTACTAAGTTTAGAATTTTTGTTTAAAAGCCAATTTAAATTTGTTTCTCTTAACTTCATGTAAGTTATTTTACTCACTATATGTTTTCGTCATGTGAGCCTTCGATCCAGGTGAGTCCCAAGATAAGCTACTTCATTCGCTTGGGCTACTATAACATTTTTTATTTTAACTGTCCGATACGTTTCTGGTCTTAGTGAGAATGGAACATGTTTGCATTTTTGCTCATTAATATTTTTACGACAGTTGGCTAATCATTCTTCATCAAAAGATAAGTTCTGCTCCAATATTCTTGATGCTCTTATGGGGAATTTGTTACGGCTTGCTAGAGCTGTGTCATCCGCGAAAGTGGATGTCAATACATTTGTAGCTGTTGGAATATCGGCTGTATATATTATGTACAGAATTGGGCCTAGCACGCTTACCTGAGGTACACCAGCCCTTATTACTCGTTCTTCTGATATGATGTTTGCTGCTTTAACTGTAATATTCCTGTTTCTTAAATATGACTCCAAAATTGTATGCAATTCGTCCGGTAAAACGTTTTTGATTTTCCATAAAAGGCCAGACCTTATCGAACGTCTGAGCTACATCTAGAAAAATTGCTGAACAGTACTCTCTGTGATCGAATGCTTTCCTGATTTCGTTGGTAATTCTGTTTAGTTGCTCTACTGTGCCATGCTTAGTACGAAAACCGAATTGGTGCGTGGTAGTAACAGTTTTTCAAATATTTTAGCAATACAGGGTAAGGGACTTATTGGTCTGTAGGAAGACGGCGATGTTAGGTCTTTACTAGGTTTGCCTATCATGATGATCTGCGACTTTTTCCATGAAATTGGATAGTATCCGAAACCAATAATTGCATTAAAAAGCAAGAAGAACACTTTTATAACAATATTTGGTAACTCAATTAATATTTTTGTAGTAATATTATTTTGTCCTGATGTGTTTTTGGGCTTAGATATTTTACGATTCTAGCGACTCGTTAGCGATATTGGGTAAGGTTAGCAGTTTAAAGTTGTTCTTTAGGGAATTGGGTTGAAATACCTTTTCTAAGTAATTTGCAAAGCAAATTACACTACGTGCTCAATTACCATTCAACTCTCCATATTGGAATCTACTGGTGGCTTGAAAGACTTTCGGGCTTTGCAAAGGGAGTTTTGCTTGCTAGAATTTTGACACAGTTTCATTATAGAATTTTCAGTGTTGTGTTCTTCCTCACGTTTAAGTGTTTTTTTAACTTTCGTACATCAGATTTCAATTGAAGCAGAGTCGAAGGGGACTTAACTGTCATTCACGTCTAGCTCGCCTTATCTCATTTACAAGTTTCTCAATATCATTATTGGTGATCTCTCTAAATCCAACTGGTTTATTGTTTCTTTATGGTGTTGCCAATACTGCTGCATTAACTATTACATCATTAAATACTCTTATAATTTCATCAATGTCTCTTTCTGTATTTATTTTGCAATCAATATGGATGTAGCTGCTGATATACTTTCTATACTTCAACTTGTTAGTTTTGTGTGATGTTAGAGAAACTTTTAGATCAAATATCATGGGCCGTTCATATAAATTTATTAGTACAGGAGAATGATCAGATGATAAGTCTGTACATGAATCAGCTGTCATAAGCGATCTATCTATATTTTTGAGTACAGCAAAATCTATTAAGTCTGATATTTGTTTCTATCACTGGGCCAGTATGTCGACTAACCAGGAGACGCTTACGCTTATTCATAATAGCGTAGTACAACTGCCGTCCTTTCGGATTAATAAGACGTGAGCCCCAGTACGTGTGTTTTGCGTTGTGGTGGAGACCTGTTAGAAATCTTTGACCTAGTGTTACAAAAAAGTCTTCAAATTCGCTATCTGTAATTTTAAAACGTGTGAGATTCTATAGTATGTTGGTTTAAACGGTTTCTAATCAACGCTGTCGTGCCACCATCCGCTTTTCCAACCGGATGATTTGTAACTTAGAGTCTAAATCCTGGTATATTAAAATTATTTTTATTTGTTAGATGAATTTCTGATATAAGCATTACGTCTATATTTTTTTCAGACAGAAATCCAATAATCTTTAATTTGTGTTGTCAGTCTATATACAGATATTTATTAAGCTAATTTTTTACTTAATAAATTTTGCACCATTTGATTTTGTGATTTTATTAAATCTTGGACCATGTTTTGCGTGATAGACATAAATTGTGTCATACACTATGTAATCATAGTTTTAAAACCCCCATTTGGAGGATTTTGCGGCAGTTGCATTTGCACAGTGTTGTTATTGTTAGAACTTTTATCTGAGGTTGCTATAAGTTCATTACGGGGTGTTTGTAACATTTCGTTACGAAGTGCTTGAATGCTCTGTGATAACTTCGATTTCAAATCTTTATATACAGGACAACCGGTGTAGTTAGCAGAGTGATTTCCTCCGCAATTGCTGCATATTTTATTTAATTCGTCTTTTCTAAGGGTGTATTTAGATGTGTTTAATTTTTTTAAGTTGATTAGAGTTCGGTAACAATTCAATTTTAAACATTGGCTCTGGTACTTTACTTCTATTAAATATTTCTATTAAATATATTTACAACTGTTTCAATTCCAAAACCGCATTCTTCCAATGACTTCACTAGAGTCTACGGCGGACTCTATGCCCTTGTTTACAACAACTAGGCTCTTAGAGCTTTTCAGTTGATACTAATAATAATTTTTGTTTTTACTTGACAAAAATTTAACGATTTCCATGAAACTTTTTTCAGTGTAGGACTGAATTCTTCTTTCGTCTATACTGCCTTTTTTCAAGGGCACTATATGAAAATTGTTAGTGCCAACAATTTCACTTAATTTCGCAACAAGAGTATTACTGCTCCTTTCGCGCAAATATATTGGGGGTGGTTTGGCATTAACGACCTTGGTGGTACCCTTCGCATCGTCCTCTGAACTCTTGCTTAGTAAGGCAAATCTGTTGCCATTTAAAACTTCCGGTTTATTCTTATTTGGTGTGCCGCCTTGGAATTTTTTAGGATTAACCACTGACTTTGAAGGACTTAATTTCATTTTTAAATATATCAACGTAGCGGTCAATGCCAGTTTGTACAGACGAGCCTTTTATTGTTGGTACACTCTCACCTTGCGTTCTGATTTTCTTCGTTGCCTGCGCGTTTGCTGGTAGCTGCAGACTGGTTGCTGTGCATTTGTTGTTGCCCGATTGTTGTTTTCGGCTGCTACTGCTGACTGCGTTCTTTGCTTCGATTCCTTTTCAGCTGATCGCCGCGATGATTCATCATCGCCGTTACACTTTTTATTGTCAGTAGTTGTGGTTGTTGTTGGGTCAACAAAGCGCATTATTCCTTGCTTAATATTTATTTTTTTTGTTTGTTTTCACTTGTTGATTCGTGCACTATTTGTTAATTTCTATTATTATTAATTTGCGTACACTGTTTTTAATTTTTGTTCACAATTAAATAAATCGTTTTTTTATTTTAATTTTTGATTGATTTTTTTTTGTTTATTATTTCACATTGTACCTAGTGTATAAAAATAAAATACTAACAACAATTCTGGTCTAAATAATTAGGAAGATACTTAAAAGCTAAATGTTAAGAAATACATTTGCTGCTACTCTTGTCTTACTAGGTCGGAAGGCTTCTTGCTTTTCAACCTGATTTCTCGTCCAGCAGTTTCGATGAGTCTAGAGGCTTCCTTTAACGTGCTGTCTAAGCCACAGTTCGTGAGACTTTGCTAACTTGGAGATTTCATTTACCACTAACTTCACGCCTAGATCACGGTGCAGGTCAGCAGATCTAATGTACCAAGGAACATTAACCAAAATCCTTAGTACCTTACTTTGAAAACGCTGAATGCTGGCAATACAGCTTTGACTTGAGCAACCCCATAGTTGGGCTCTGTAGGCCCAAACTGGCTTTAGGACTTGATTATATAATAACAGTTTGTTTTGTATTGATAGCTTGGATTTCCTGCCAACTAGGTGGTGAAGTTTGCCAATTTTCATATCAAGCTCGTTCCTTTTTTGTTTGACATGCTCTTTCCAGCATAGCTTAGCATCTAAGGTGATACCTAGGTACTTAGCACTGTTATGGTGGAATGTTATTTATATAAGTTGGACAATATGCCGGCTTTTTCAAGGTAAAGTCGACATGAATTGATTTGGTGTCTTTTAATTTGATGCGCCACTTAGATGCCCACTTAGTAATTGCGTTGACTGTTGTCTGCACTCGTCGACTGGATACTGAAATTGACTCTCCAGCTGCTAACAAAGCTGTGTCATCCGCAAATGTCGCTGTCGTATAATTAGAATCAGACGGGAGGTCACTGGTAGAAAGCAAATAAAGCATTGGCCCCAACACGCTTCCCTGGGGAACACCCGCTTCTATCGGTTGCAAGTTTGAATATTCATCCTCTTGTTTAATGCGGAAGTATCTATCTTTTAGGTATGAAGCAATTATTTCACAAAATTGTTTGGGTAGCATGTATTTCAATTTGAGCAGTAGACCCGTATGCCAAACTTTGTCAAAAGCTTGAGACACGTCCAAAAAGGCCGCCGTACAAACGTTCTTTTTATCGATTGTATTTTCAACTAAAATAACGATTCGGTGTACCTGGAAAATTGTTAAATGGTGGTCACGGAAGCCAAATTGATGTGTTGGTATTAGGTTTTTCTGAGCGATTATTGGTTTGAGCCTATTTATGAGTACATTCTCAAAGATTTTAGATAAGGCCGGCAGCAGCGAAATTGGTCTGTATGATGTAACATCGTGTACTGGCTTATCCGGCTTAGGTATCATTATGAGTTCAGATACTTTCCAAAGCGATGGCACGTATCTTAGGCATAAAGCACTGTTTATAATGTTTACAGTTTTTTTATACAATTCTTTGGTAAATTGCGTAATATTTCTCCAGTTATTAAATCGTACACAGGTGCTGTTTTGAGTCTTGTGTTCCCGAAACAATTTTTAATTTCTTTAATAGTAACTGGATCCAACCAACTATTTTCAAAGTTTATCTCATACCCATCGTTAGGCGGAAATGTGTTTCTCAAATGATTTGCAAATACGGAAGCTTTCTGTTCATTCGTTTTGACCCATGCAGTTTCGTTTAGTTTTAATGGTGCTACATGTTTTATTTGTTTATTAATATTTCTTGCGGCTTTCCAGAGTGAATAGTCGGTGGATTTATCAGCTGTGAGTTAAACCAGATAAGTTTTGAAGAAAAAATTTTAAACTCTATAATTTGTGCTCTTAGTTTCGCTGTACATTTGTTAAGATCAGGTTTGAGAGATCCGCCATTTGGAGAATTTTGCGGCAGTTGCATTTGCACAGCGTTGCCTTTCCCCACATTTGCATAGCTTCCTTGCATATTATTATCGTTAGAAGTAATAGGATTTCAACTTTTATCTGAGGTTGCTATAATTTCATTACGGGGTGTTTGTAACATTTCGTTACGAAGTACTTGAAGGCTTTGTGACAACTTCGATTTCAAATCTTTATATACAAGACAACCGGTGTAGTTGGCAGAGTGATTTCCTCCGCAATTGCTGCATTTTTTATTTAATTCGTCTTTTCTAAGGGTGCATTTAGAAGTGGGATGTAAATCACCACATAAATACTGCGTAGATTGCAATATGATTTGGTATGCCCATAATCTTGGTAGTTAGTACATTGTACAGGACCGTTTCTTTTATATGGTTCTTCAACAGTTACTCTACGTTGCAGCAAATATTTTAAATTACATATTGGATATGTTTCATTTTTTTTACGTTGATTAGGGTTCGGCAACAATTCAATTTTAAAAAATTTTACTGCTTCCATAAAACTTTTTTCACTGTAGGACTGCATTTTTGTTTCATCTACGAGACATGCTTGATATGTGACCGAGTCAAATAACTCAAATTAAGTATACATTTCCATTTAGTTTATTAAAATTTCACACATTTTGACCATTTTGAATACTTTTAAATGAATATATTGGGGCGAAGAAAGCGACGGGCGATAATATATTTTGAAGAAATTTTATATTTTGTATATACTCACTGACCTATATATTCGACAAAAAACTTGTTAAAATAACAAAAATCATTAAAAGTTGTAAATGACAGTTGGGGGTAGTATTGACTCGGTCTTTATATTAGATGTATGGGAGCTAGGGTAAGTATTGACCTGATTCAGCCCATGTTTAAAACACAGTTAAGCTATTAAAAGGAAATAAATCTCTGTGCATTTCAATTATATGCATATCTCACACATTGATCGATATTTTCGGTAAAAAGGCAACTATTCTGTGCCTAGGGGCTTGACCAGTTCTAGATGGACTTGCATAATGTATGGGAATAGGGTGGCATAACTCAAGGGCATCGTGTAGAGTTTTGTGTCGTTATATTAACTGCGTCTTGATTTTTATACTAGAAAGCGATGGAATCAAAAATAGTGTAAAATTTTGATAAAAGGGAAAGAAGCGTGGTCACTTTCGCCCATTTTCGCATTGTAAAATAATGTGTTGGACGTACCGAATTTAGTTGAAATCGGCCAAGCAGGTCCTAAGATATGTGATTTTGCTTCAAAGTTGATGATGCCACTCCCATCGTTCAATTTTGATACCGGCTGTAGAGTACTTTTAAACCATCTCGGTGGTAAAATTTAATATCTCTGGTATATTTAGTTACTGATTTATTGCTCTTGTAGCAGTACCATACTTTTTTATACAATTTCCCAGTTTCGATACGACTTCCTTTAAGATTTATCTTAAGCGAATTTAGCCTAAATTACGGTTTCATATCTTATTTTAGTTTTCAGTTATGGCAAATAATAAAGATACTATTCGTCTATATTTATGAGTATACTGAATAAAGTCGTCTCAAAGCTTAAGCACATATCCACAGGTGTTGACATGGACTGTGAAGTAGAATATTTCACATAAATAATTTAATATGTTGCGTGGAAGAGTACACCAAATATTCACGAGAACTTAAGTGGAAACAAATATCCTAAATATATTTTGAAAATATCCATAAAAAGAACAAATTACGACGGATGTGGCAGCAAACTAGGTATTTTTCTCTCAAAACTGAATGTAATAAATGTACGGCATAACTAAAAACTCAAATTAAACAGTTCTAAATTTATTCCTTAAAAACTTATCTGGATAAATTCTGGAAAGCTTCAAGAAAATTGAATAAACAAATGAAATATGTCGCATCATTAAAACAAAACGTAACTACATGGGTCAAATCACATTTACACCTAAGGATGGATATGAGATAAACTGTGAAAATAGTTGGTCGGATCCACTCATCAGCATTGCTTTTGTTACTAGTAGAGAAGTTAAAAATCGGGAACACAAGGCTCAAAATATCACCTGGGTTCGTTTTATTAACAGAAGAAATATTACACAATTCACCAAAACATTCCATACAGAAACTCGTAAAGGTTGTAAGCTGTACATTATGCCTAAGTTACGTCCTCTTGTTTTGGAAAGTATCTGAAATCATAATGATACCTAAGCTGGGTAACCAAACAACGTTACATCATATATGTAGGCCAATATCGCTTCTGAGAGCATATACTTACATATTCCAACTGTCAAGCGATAGATGCGGGTGCTTCCCGGGAAAACACTGTTGCAATTCTGCAATCCCTAAAACAGTCTTTTTAATGTCTTCGATGCAAATTTCTCTCCTCAATAGTAGCGTAACGTCGTCCTCAAAGACGAAGACGAACCAAGACGCGTTCAAACAAAACACCTGCCAAAAATTAACTCAACATTTAAAATTACCGACTTTGTCAGCATACAAGGTGTGTTCAAAAAGTATCGCGAATCGTAACTGACAGTTTTCTTCGATTGCAGGGGCGTGGTGCATCATGAGTTCTTGCCACAGGGAAGAACGGTCAATATGGAATATTACCTGCAAGTTATGCGCAATTTTCGCAAAGCAATCCGCCAGAAACGCCCGGATTTGTGGAAGAACAAAAATTGGCTTTTGCACCACGATAACGCCCCTGCTCATACACATCGTTGCTTGTGCGCGACTTTTTGGCCAAAAACAACACACTAATAATGCCGCAGCCACCGTATTCCCCAGATAAAAAAAATGATTTTTTAAAGTGCTTCGAAGATTGAAAAAAACCGTTGGCACAAGTGTATAATATCTCATGGGGATTACTTTGAAGGGGACAAAATAGATTTTCATGAATAAATAAATAATTTTGGAAAAAACACAAAATTCGCGATATTTTTTGAACACACCTCGTATGTACAGATAACAGAACGCAACAAATCAGTCGAAAATCGAAAACACGTAGCCCGCGAAATTTAAAAATTCGCAATACTTTTTGTACAATCCTCGTAAAGGTGCTTATACCCTATTTGTGTTTTATCAAAATCATTTTGGAAATACTGGTCCATTTTGGAAAAGTATGTGTGTATCAGAGAATGCAACGATCACAATTTTTTCAATCATACCCGATCATTGACTCAGATTTTTTGTGACGGAAAACTTTGCTTCAACAAAAATGCATGATCGTAAGCGAGCGTGCTCAAAGCGAACAATCAGTTTCAATCACTGTTGCTTGTTTCGTAATGATTTTTCTCGATCGAACGCCTTGTGTGAGCAGCAAAGAATGTTCGAGAATGCTGCTTGCATTCAGCTCGATCACAATCATACCGTTTGGTCATACCGGGTGGTTCCTCCCAGGAGCGGCGCCGCTGAGCGTTCTTTTTCTTTAGCTGGAAATTTTATAACTGAAAAAAGAAATAGGATCGGACCATGTTCAGTTGATAACTTATTGTTTTTAAATTCATTTTTTAAAAGTTTTAGTTTATTAAGAAACCAAGTTTATTACCTTCTTTTAGTTTTAAGTTTTTGTTGATCTCAATGAAGAAGTGATAAAAATTTGAAATTTGTGTTCCCTAATATTTTAAGCATTACCTTTGTTTATCAATTTTAAGCATTAATAAAAACTTATGAACCTTGGAAAGCCGAAAAGTCACCAATTGAAATGAAACTAATCTTATCGGACGAATTAACAGTTTATCAGCGCCAACGTAGAATGCCATTTAAGGACCAGGAATTTGTAAGCAGTCAAGTAGCAGCTTGGTTGAAAAAAGGCATTGTCCATATGAGTACCTCGGAATACTCTTCGCCGATTGTACTAACGACTAAGAAAACCGGATCAAAAAGATTATGCGTAGATTATGGAAAAATAATTGAAAAAATAATAAGAGATAATTTTCCGATGACAGTTATCGATGAATTTCTCGATAGGTTACATGGTGCATGTATTTTACGACATTAGATCTAAAGGATGGATTTTTCTCCGTTCCGATAGAACCAGATTCTAGGAAGTTCACTTCATTCGTGACGCAAACGAGTCAATATGAATTTTGTTTCGTACCGTTTGGTATATCTAATTCGCCGATAGTATTTTGTAGGTTTATCCAGGCAATTTTCCATGAAGTATTGAAAGATGGCACGATAATCGTGTATATGGACGACAGTGTCATCCCGGGCAAAGATGAAAATGAGGGAATTGAAAAGCTTAAAGTCGTTTTAAATCGAGCAAGTGAAATCAATTCAAGTGAAAAAACCAGGGTTTCCAGTACCGTCAAGTAAGAAGGAATTTCAACTATTCCTAGGATTAACATCATTTTTAAACGTTTCGTTTGTAACTACGCCGTGATTGCTAAACAACTAACGGAGTTATAGAAAATGGAAACGAAATTTGTTTTAATGGACGGACATTTTACAGCTAGCTAGCAGCTCTAAAATTGCGTAATCCGACAGCATTTGCAGAAGTTCATGCTGATGCATCGAAATATGGTTATGGGGCAGTGTTGTTACAAAAAGACGGAAAATATCAACAATTACATCCAATGGAATACATGAGTAGGAAGACGACCCCAGTATAAGTATAGTTCTTATGAACTGGAAGCATTAACAGTAATTATGTCGGTAAAAAGTGGCGAATTTATCTCAGGGACTTAGGGTTTAAAATGCTTTCGCTTTGACAATGAGCAAACGTGACGTTACATATGTACCGAATAATGGCATGGGCAATATATGTATCTTCAAGAATATGATTACACCGTAGAACACAGAGTAGGAACTCAGCCGAACATATTGCTTAATAATCGGAGACTCGCTAAAGTTTAAATTACGAGAGGGACAGGAAAATGATGAGTGGATTAAGGCTGTTAAGAGAATTTTGGTAAACGAACAATACGAAGATTTCTTTTTAAGAAATAAAATTTTATATAAAGACCCCGACAAGGAACTTTCACAATGGAAGACGAAATAATACGTCTAGCACACAATCAAGGCAACAGAGAAAACCCAGAATATTATTGAAAAATTGTATTTTATCCCAAGATTAAAAACTTAAATTATTAAAGTAATTGGAAGTTGCGTGAAATGCATAGTCATTAAGGCCAAGTCAGGGAAAAAAAGGGCTTTTGAATCCAATCGATGAAACATGTGAACCTTTAGATTGGCCGAAACTCGTAAAAAGTACAATCACATACTAGTTGTGATAGATGAATTTAGTAAATTTATGTGGCCATACCCAACAAAATCTACAGGGGCAGAGGAGGTGATTGGCAGATTGTTGAAGCAGGCAGCCTTTTTCGGTAATCCGAAACGCGTAATCACAGACAGGGGAAGTGCACTCACTTCAAACGCATTTAAAAAATATTGCGAACAAGAAAAGGTACAACACTTACAGATTACAACAGGGGTTCCTATATTAAACAGTAAGGTGAAGATAGTCCACATGTTTGCGAAGTTATGCCATAGTGAACCAGCTCACTGGTACAGCCAAGTCGATAAAGTTCAACAAATCTTAATAATACAGCTTCGAGAAGTACGAAAGCATCACTTTTTAAAGTTCTTACTGGCTTATATATGCGCGTAGGAAATTTACCGGACTTAAAAGAAATACTTGACGAATTAACTTTAGTGGAACAGAACTTAAAGAGACACAATTAGAGAAAATCTCAAGAAAATATAAATAAAATCCAAAGAGAAAATCCCAAAAATTTTAACAAGAATTGAAAAACAGCGAAGGATTTAAAAGTAGAAGAACTTGTTGCGATAAAAGAAAAACACAATTTGGAACAAACACAAAATTCCAACCTAAATATCTTGGACCATACATTATAACATTATTTAATACAAACTGTAATTTGATTCAATATTCTTAACTAATGTTTAGTTTTGATAAGGTGTGGTTTTAGTTAAGTCTCTTGGAATTTTGGAGACGTGTTGTGGTGAAATTCCCACATATAGGTACATACTTACATATTCGTAAGTATGAGGTCTACAAATCCGAATATATAATAACACGTTAAGGTTCATTTTATTGCCTGCCAAAACTAAATTTAACGAATCTATATATAAACGTATAACAAATTTGAATATTTACGTTCAAATCCAATTCAAATAGTTTTTTCTTTTATTTTATTTCATATTTCATATTATTCGAAAATGTCATTAGGGCAACACAAGGGAAGTTATTTCAAGAAATCTCTATTCGTTTCGTATCGAGTGCGGCACTCGATTCGGGCCCTGACGTGGTGTTTTCAGCCAATTTGTGGAGTGTTCGACCGTGTTAACGCCAAAGCTGAGCGTTTTTTTAGCTTATAGTCGCGTAGTGGACTATTGGGAGATTTTCGAAAAATAGTTCGCTGAATATCTTGATCGTCTATTTGTCTATAAATTTTTCGACGTTCCGTTGAATATGTATTTGAATATACGCCAGTTGGAGCTTGGGTCCGGTAAATGGGATATCATTTAAGGAATTCCCCGAGCTAGTGAATCTTGAGACGTTGAAGACAACTCTTACTTTAGTTGTTTTGTGTCTGGTTTTACTACTGCATGATGCCACAAGTAATATGAGTAGTATTTGCGGTTGATGATTATTTTCGCAAAGGCTTACTTCCTCATGTGATCTAAATGGAGGTATTCTTCCAACATACTCATATTCTGGTTTGAGCTCACCTTTTTTAAGTAGGTGCCTTTCCAAACTTAAATCTAATGATTGTGTTGGGAAATTGTTGTTGTAATGTTAGTCGTACGGCGTACCGACCATTATCTGATCTGGTAGTTGTGGGTTTGTAAAAGTCCTCACAATACTGATCTTCAGGGGTTGTAATCGCAGTGGGGGGAATTGTGAATTGAGATTTCCTCAACTTGATTTGCCATTGTTGTAACTGGTTCCGGATGCAAACGAAAATAGTATTTTGTGCTAATAGTGTTTTGGAAACTTTCTCAACACCCTCGATTATTATCTGAGGTATGAGATTGCTGCCTAATAGAAGATCTGTTAAAGCGTGGGTTTTGCAGTTAGGATCTGCTAACATAAGGTGTGAAAACTTTTTCCAATGCTTGCTACTCATATGATAGCTGGGAGCATATTTGTAGATTGCAGGGAAATTAGGGTAATGAGACAGATTTTATTGGAGTAAACTACTCTTCCGCCCGTTCCCGTAATTTCAAAGTTGGCTTGTTTTGTTGGCAGTTTAGCCTATTTTGTGCCCCAGACGCTATGAAAGATCATTATGATCTTTGGTCTATTAGGGCCCTGAGCTTGAGTTTTCCTCGGTGTTCGATGGAGATGACTGCTGTGGACAGTAGTACCCTAGTGTAATTCTCGCGGTGTAATGTTTGAGTTTTTAATGCCTTGTTGGGAATTTTGTGGATTTGGCACTTCGGGATTTGTTGTTTTATTTTCACTGTTTGGCGGAGAGCTGGAAAAATTATTTATATGAAACATCGAATAGAAGCGTTTTGAAGAAGCTTCTTTGAATTTGTTTTGCTATTGACTTAGGGCTTGTGGAAGCTTCTATTGTGGTCGTGTTAATACATTTTGGTTTAGTTATTTTGTTGTAAAACTTTTATGCGATTTCGTACTCGGTAGTGAGAAATTCTTTAATTTTTTTCTTAGAGAGAGCGATTGCTACCAAAATAATAAAAAATTTTCTTGTAAAACTGCGCTGCATACATATATTTGACAGAATTGGGTCCCAGTTGTTTGTGGAAATGTTGATTGAAGTGTGATAAATTCTTCACTGGTTTCCTTCTGAATTCTTGGAAAGTTCATTAAAATCGATATTTGCTATCGACCAATATTCGCTCATATTGACATTGTCGTCATTTAATGCGAACTGTTTTACTATGACGCCGGCTTGACCTTTTGTTTTGTATCGGAGGTGATACAATTTTTGTGTATTTCATAACGTTGTGTGTTTTATGTAAATGACTCTGAACATGTCCCACAAGGACGTCATTGTTCATAACACCCATGAAAAATTTCTGTGTCATATGCGGGTGAATGCCTAAACTTGCCTTTTGACTTTGTATACATACCTATACTTGTGGTATCTTTACTAACGGAAGTGGAGTAGGTGCAATTTCTTTTTTTTAAAATGTTCAGATACTTATGCCTATCAATTTTTGATATGTACACAAAAAAATATGAGTCCCTAAACAGTAAGGAATGTGTTGAATAGTGCTGGTTTTCATAGACGAATCGCACGTCGTAAGCCATACATAAGTAAGGTTAATAAAAACAAGAGGTCGGCGTTTGTTAAACAATATTTAGACAAACCGTATTGGTTTTGGAGAAATGTTGCGTTCACCGACGAATCAAAATTTAATATATTTGGTTCGAATATATCACGAAAAGTGTGGAGAAAGATCAAAGAAGAGTCGCAAGGAAAAATTGTATTGCCAACGGTAAAGCACTGTCTGGGTAATGTTATGATTTGGGGGCGTATGGTTGCATTTGGGGTTGGACATTTGGACTTTATTAGTAAAAAAAAATTAATAAACACATGTAAATGTATTTGAACATTTTAACAAAATAATTTAAATTCTAAGTGTGCTGCTAATAGCCTAAAGCAGTGTTTCCCAAAGTGGGCGATAACGCCCCCTTGTGGGCGCTGCAGGTGTCAAGGGGGCCGTAAGAGACCCAGAAAGAAAATGGGGCGTTGTGTAGAGGCCTGGGCGGTTATTTGTAATTTTATTTAGCTAGGAGGCCTCTTAGACAACGACTACATGAGCTATCGACTCTCAAAAACAACTTGTGGACATCAACTAATATGAATTAAAAGCTTGCTCAAACTAGGTTCTATATTTCTCTCCGCGTAGTTCATATATCTGTCCTACTTTATTGAATATAGAAAAAATGAAAATCATGTCAATCGGTCGCTCTGTTTCATAACGGGGCATTTCTACAGAATAGAATTTATAGAATACTAACTGTCAAACGTATTGCTATTGCCATTGCCAAATCTGTATGTGGGCATTTGCTATCATAATATAATCATAAGATAAAGATGCTTTTTTTACAAATGTATTTCTAGGAAAAATAAGAATTCAAATTTTTGGACTACTATATAATAATTGTGCTTAAGCATTCCTATATAAACAATGTAATATTTATTTTATATTCATTTGTGGTTTTGCGCGCAATAGATGAGCATTACTTACGCCTCCTTTACATTACTCGCGAAGTTAAACGTATTTCTCAAAGCAAAACAATGTCGGAAGTAAAAAAGAAGAGACGACAATACTGTGCCGAATACATTAAATTCGGATTCATTGAAAATCCCACAAACCAATCCTTGCCTTTATGTCTTCTATGTCTAAAAACATTTTCGAATGAAGCGATGAAGCCTTCAAGACTGCAAGATCATTTGAATAAAATGCATCCAGATAAGAGAGAAAATAATGTAGCATATTTTCAAGACCTAGAGAAGAAGCATAATACTCAGCCAAGTTTAGCAAAACTATTTTCGGCGGCTGCTAAGCAAGATGACGACGGACTTCGAGCTTCGTACAATATCTCTTTGTTAATTGCTCAAAAAGGCAAACCACATAACATCGGAGAAGAGTTAATATTGCCAGCAATAAATGAAGTAATAACTACCGTGCTTCATAAACCGGCCGCAGATATTATCCGAAAAATTCCTTTGAGTAATAATTCTGTGTAAAGACAAATTGATGAAATGGCTGAAAACATTGAAGAATCATTGTGCGATCACCTGAGGACAAGCCAATTCTCAATTCAGCTCGATGAGTCCACTTTACCAACTAATGAAGCATTGTTGTTGTCTTACGTGAGGTTTATTAAAGATGAGAAAATATGTGAAGAACTATTATTTGCTAGAAATTTAGAGACCGATACAAAAGGCGAAACCATATTCAATATATTGGAAAAGTTTTGCGATGAGAAAGATATTCCTTTGAAGAATATTATTTCAATTGCTACGGATGGCGCTCCGGCTATGATAGGGTACCATAAACGCTTAATAGCGCACTTAAAAAATAAAATTCCAGATGCCCTTAGTGTACATTGCGATATTCATAGACAACATTTAGTTGCTAGAAACTTAAGTGAAAAACTATTTCAATCACTGCAATATGTTATCAAAGCAGTCCTTAAAATCCGCAACAGCTCTTTGGAAGATAGATTATTTCATCAGCTTTGTGTTACTAATGACGAGGATTTCAATCGTTTGTTGTTTCATACTGAAGTTCGTTGGCTATCAAGAGGTAATTGTCTGACGCGATTCTACAACCTGTTTGACTCTGTTATAGAGTTCTTGGAAACTAAAGATACAGAATTTCAAGACAAGCTCATAACATCAAAGAATTATATAGCTTACACGACAGACCTGTATAAATCATGTCGTTGAATCTCCAACTGCAAAGCGATAAACTAAATTTAATTAAAACAAAAAACGTCGTTACTGCTTTCGCAGCCTAACTGATTCTACACAAAAAGAATCTGGGCAGACGATAGTTTCACAATTTTCCGAATTTATTAGTATCATGCAGTACCGACGAATTGTTTGCCTACTGCCAACTTTTGGAAAACCTCCACATTGACTTTACCGAATGATACCAGGACATTTTGAACTTGGAAATACCAGACTGGGTGTTGGATCCTCAGCTGGAAGATAAACTTATAGAATTGACAACAAACGAGGAAATAAAAATCAAGTTCAAAAATGGTGACCAAGAATTTTGGCTACAAAAACCGATCTCGCAATTGTACCCTGGATTGTGGTCAATCGTTCAACGATTCTTGATAGCATTCCCCTCGTCATATTTGTGTGAACGTGGATTTAGTGCTGTGACAACACTGCTTAATAAAAATAGAAATCGTTTGCTTGTTACCGAACGTGGCGACTTGCTACTGTTCTTGAGTAAATTGGAACCTGATATTAACAAACAGCATCAGATTCATCCTTCACATTAGTTTTTATATATGGATCGATTATTTTAGTTTTATTTTTAATAAAAGATTCTCTGTTTTAATACTATAAAGTTGTGTTTTAATAATCATTCTTATTGGCAGGTGGAGCCCGTAAGAGTTAACTTGAGACCTAAGCGCCGTTGTATGTTACCTACTGCGCTCAGGTTTCAAGTTGCTGGTTATAGTAAAAGTTTCGTTTAGAATTCTCCGTTAATATACATATGAGTATATAGGTCACAATAATTAATTTGAAGTTATATTGGTTTTTAAATAGGTGAAAAAAAGGGGGCGCTAAAAAAATATTTATTCTCAAAGTGGGCAGTAGACAAAATATGTTTGGGAACCACTGGCCTAAAGTATCGTAATTTAATAGAACTAGGTGTATGCAAACTTTATTGGTTCACTGTAAATATATAGTATATGCAAGCTTGCGTATATTGGTTTTCAGCTGAGCGAGCGCTCATAAACGGAATTGAAAAACAAAATAATCGTATGCGCACTTCGGTTTGTAAATGTGCACTCACTGAATACTCGTATCCCACAATTATGTACCTACGTATGTATATGAGTGCAAAATACCTGTAATGCACTTAGAATGCTCTCAAACGGATGATTTTATATATGTATATACGTTTGTTAAAGAGGTAAGTATATTAAAGAACGTATATGTATATTAAATTCGTGCATATATGTACATATGTAAATATGTAATTTTTGATCCGGTTGTTTTTTACCTTTACCCTCCTTTTATTCTCTGTATATTGGAGGTTGAAGGCATGTGTAGAAGCTCACACAAGTCGAACTTTTTACATGTGGCTGAAGCAGCTCACTGCTTCCGGACTACTTCGCCGAGTATTGTCACAATCCGCGTCAAAGCGAAGTTCGCTCACGCCCCGATGTAAGAGCAGGACGATTTAATCAAAGATGCCTTCTATAAGCGCTATACCCCAATTAAAGCTACCCCCGCCACGATGTCAAAATCGTTCTTGGCGACTTTCAAAGTATCTTTGCCACAACAGTCAGTAAATTCAGCCTCCCCGAGGAATCATCCCCAAATGGGTTGAGGTTGATGGACTTCACCGGGGTCAGAAATATGGTAATCTGTAGTACGCTCCGAGGCCCTAACATCGACTCGGATCACTTTCTTGTTGCAGCCAAGATACGCACCCGCCTCTGCGCAGAAAAAAACGCACGTCAATAAACACAAGGAAGGTTCGTTTCGAGAAACTGCAATCACAAAAGATAGCCAAACGATTTTCTTCTGGACTTGCACTTCTGCTCTCTGAGCGCACTCGTCAACAACTCGTTATACGGGAATTGTTATGGGACGGAATTTCAAATGCGGTCATTAACAAAAGATGTCCAGAACGGAGCATACTCTTATAGAACCCTAAGAGGTGATCTAGTCACCAGGGATAATGGGATGCCCAACTTATTCCAGTGTGAGAGCGCCTCAAAATAAGCGTTTTTTATAACATTTTCCATTATGGCCAGATCGAACAAAATAAGAATTTTTGGGCATTTTAAAATAAAATACCCAACATTTATGACGATTGCAAATTATTATATATTGGACTTTTAATATATGGCGAAACTACTTAATTCCTTTTTTATGATTTTATGATATATTAAAACAACTGACTTTCGATCTTTCAATACTTAAAAAGGTGAATTAAGCCTGTTAGTTCTCAATTAATAAAAGTTTTTAATCAATTGTAATAGAAAATTAATTCTATTATGCATCAAATTACAAAACGTTTCATGAAATATATTTAAATTTCGCTTTTTCTTTGATTTTCATTGTTTTAAATTTTTATTAGCGATCTTGAACGGCGGCAACAAATTCCTGCGTTCACATATATTTTTGGTATAATTTCAATCTGGCCGTTCCAGTTATTCCAATTGCAAAACGTCAACACCTACCCAATCCAGTCAACTGTCAATGTTCGGTAGGTGAGCGGCTCTCACATTTCCAGTGACAGGAGAGTTGGGGATCTCTTTATCTCTGCTAGTAACCCAGCCCCAAGCGGCTGGGAAGACGAATTGCCAGCCGAACTGATAAGGAGCATTGTGTGAAAGAATAAAGCTCACTGTCACCAAACTGATTGGGTCTTATCAGTGTGGCTTTAGACATGGAAAATCAACAAGCGATCAGATCATGCGCCAAATTTTGGAGAAGATCCGTGAAAAGAGAATCGTCACACACCAAATCTCCGTCGATTTCAAAGCTGCTTTGGACAGCACGAAAAGACTGCGACAGGATGTGGAAGGACCTGTCCGAGCCGTTCGATAGCAAACTAGGTTTCAGACAAGGCGACTCCCCATCGTATGACTTCTTTCATTAATCGAACAATCTTTTATAAGGGTGTACAGCTGCTTTCGTATGCGGATGATATTGATATCAATGGGCTCAACGCCCGCGCCGTTTGTTCTGCTTTCTCTAGACTAGATAAGGACACAAAGCTAATTCATCGGGCAGTGAACGAGGGCAAGACGAAATATCACAAGTCACCAAACAGTCGACGCACTCGCGACTAAGCTCCCTCGTCTCTTCGAAGTTGTAAATAATTTCGTCTATCTTGGAACTAGCATTAACAGCAGCAACAATGTCAACCTAAAAATTCAACGCAGAAAACTCTTGCCAACAGGAGCTACTTCCGACTGAGTAGGCAATTGAGAAGTAAATAAATATCCTAGTTACTTGCGTAGTTCTAGAAAATGTTGGAATCAGGAATATTTGATTTTATTGCTCAAGTTTTGTTATATATACATATATATAAATAAAGACAAAAATATATATATAGGGTTTGTCCGGAAAGTAAAGGGACTGATTTTCTTCCCCACTACTGTACTTACTTCGACTAAGTATACGTTTAATAACCCAGATGTTAAATTTATCAAAATCAGGGTCAATCGGGTCCGACAAGACATTGCAGACGGTTGGAAGTTACAGCACGACAAAGCCTCGGCTCACACAGCCTTTCTAGTGAACAGCTACCTAACCAAGGCTGGCATCCCAATGCTTCGGCAGCCGCCCTACAGCCCAGATGAGAGTTTGGTGGAAGAATCAGGTTTAGAGCCCCGTACACTTTGATATCCGTGATAGGATTTTCAGGTGTTCCTGTGTGCCTTTCCACATCCTGCCCTGGAATCCTTCGGTGGGTTTATAGTGCTTGTTATTATTTTTGTTGGTTTTTATTCCCGCCCGTTTTATTTGTTGATATGTAATTATTTATATACATATATGGCTTTTTGATTCCCGCCATCATTCATAATGATTTTTTTCATTGAGTTATAAAATCCATAAGAAATAAATAATTTTCCCAAAAATAATGAAAATTTAACTATTAATATCTTTTAAACGGTTGGGTTTACGAAAAAATCGTAGGAGACCTTTTTTTAGGGCATTCAAAAGATATTTTTTCAAGCAGTTGGAAGCGAGATATAAATTCTTCTCTCTGGTAATTATTATTATATACTAGCTGACCCCGCAGCAATTTTCACTGGAAACGGAATACTTTTGAACTGAAATGGCAAATCGTTAGAACTCAAAAGAAATCCGTAGAATCAAGCATTCTGCCCCTTATATTTGATAGGTGCGTCACAATAAGATTGCGATGATGCGGTGGCATACCAGGCCTCTCCAAAGAATTTAGAAATTCCACTGGTAATTCACGGTGTCGTCTTCATTGTCAAGACGATCGATCGATTTGTATGACCGCAAGTCTCATGGAATTTGACTTTGAATTTTCCTGTTTAAGTCAACAACATAGGTATTTGTGGCAGCTACGATTGCCCGTACACTCAAGGAATCGTACTAACGACAGTTTGGCCAATGTTCGTATAAACATTAGTGATGAGTCCATCTTTCGTGAATTGATAAACGGCATATGGGATTGATATCAGACGAGGGAAAGTATCAACCAATATTGACCCATTTCTAATTCTTAGCGTATGCAATGTAAAATGTTTTCGGCAATGTAATTTTTGGTCATATCCTATAATGCGGATTTGAAGACTGATCATTGCGAAATGTGTGCGAATTTCAGTGGCATTTGAAGTAGCCATCGCATCGTCTTTCGTTTGATTCCAATCAATAGCAACCGAAGGTAGAAGCAATCGTCGTTTTTCGGGTGGATTGTGTAAGTTCGTTCTAATGCATTTCGAATAGAGCAATGTTCTCGCAAACGGATCACTGACGGAAGTTGAGAAAAAACTCGCTAATGTTAATTTTGTTGACTGTACTGGATTCTCTGGGTTGAAATAGACTCTTTGGTCATTCTCCAAATTAACTTCGAGACGCACAACAGTCGGAAAACGTTCATGAATTGCAAAAGAAATATCCTACAAAGCGCTTTATTTCAGTTCACGTATCGACCGTGTCGTTCAAAATCAATAACCGCCATGTTGCTTCCTATGGTGACGTATTTACAAACGTATTTTATCGATTACACCAAACTACAATACGCAACATTCACATGACCTTTGAATGTGAATTAGACAATAGTGGCGAATGTGGTACGATCCATGTGTTGTCAACTTTGATGTGTTGTTTACTTCGATATTTATGCCTCTAAATTGAATTCTAAATGTCTGCCATTGTCGTCTGGTGAACGACGCCGATATAATGGATATTAGGGTGTGCCATTCTGAGGCAATCTGTTTTTTCAACTGAAAAACAGGCTCAAAACTTTCGAAAATGTGTAAAGAGAAGTCACTAAAAAGGATGAGCTCCTTATATTAATATTAAGAGTTGCCTATTTCAAATTTTCTGTTTTCCATAAAAATAACATGGAAAAAAAATCATTTTTTTTGTGGTGGTTATTGTGCGGAGGTTTTATATGTGCACGCGATGGCTGCCAGTAGGGATGGTAAACTCGATTCCGATTCTACTCGAGAATCGAGTTTTCTCGTAAAACTACTAAAGATCGATTCCGAAAAATCGATTATTTAACGAGAAAACTCGATTCTCGACTAGAATCAGAATCGGGTTTACGATCAATACTGGCAGCCATCGCGTGCACATATAAAACCTCCGTACAATATCCACCACAAAAAAAAATGATTTTTTTTCATGTTATTTATATGGAAAACAGAAAATTTGAAATAGGCACATTTTAATATTAATATTAAGAGCTCATCTTTTGAGTGACTTTTTTTTACACATTTTCGAAAGTTTTGAGCCTGTTTTTCAGTTGAGAAAAAAAGGTTGCTTCAGAATGACACACCCTAGTGGATATCCATCATTTCCAGTCTGTGTTTCAGAAAAGCACATGGATAATGTTTCGTGCATTTATTTTCAGACATACAAACCGAAGTGTGATTGTGGTGTCCGCAAGGTCCATGAACCATATTGGTTTTCATCACTTCATATAATACTGGATCTTTCTCTGCATCATTAATTTCCGCAGAAATGAGTTCATCAATTTGATTTGGTGTGACAACCATCCACCACCCAAAGAAGAATATGTACATGCGACAAACCTCTCTTTTGCCACTCAACAGAGTACATTTAGCATCTAACAGCACCACATATACCTACACTACTCCAAGATAAAGTCCATGAAACATCGTAACTGTTGTTTGAAAAGTCGTGCCGTGACTAGTGATGAGCGATATTTCACTACCGGTGATTTTTTCACTGTGATTGAAAAATCGCAAATCGCAACTGCGATCACTTTTTATAAATAGCAGTTCGCTTCTATGAAATGCGATTGCGATCGCAGTTTGAAACTGTGATCGCAGTTCAAACCTGTGAATTGCGATCGCAATACGAAACTGTGATCGCAGTTCGAACCTGTGAATTACGATCGCAGTTCGAAATTGTGATCGCAGTTCGAACCTGTGAATTGCGATCGCAGTTCGAAACTGTAATCGCAGTTTGAACCTGTGATTTACGATAGCAGTTCGAACCTGTGAATTACGATCACAATAGCATTGTATATATCACAATAGTATTGTATATATCATATATGCTATTTTTTGTCATAGCGGTTTGAAGTTTTGAGTGTAACGTTCTTATAATTTTTAATAATGGCAGGAAATGTATCAAGGAAAAGAAGTGAAGTGTGATGTTTGAAGTGGTAGATGAAATATAATCAAAATGGAATATTTTAATTTGTTTAAATAAAATTTTTAATTTTACTTATTGTTAAAACCAAATTTGAAAGCTTTTTGTGATGAAAACAAGAATTGTAACTAATTAATTTCAGAAAAAATGATGGAATAAAAAAATTTCGGCTTTTTAATATTTTCCCAAAGATTAGGAAACTCCCGTTAATTATTTGGTCTTGAAAATATTAAAAGCGGGTATTCTAAACAAACAAATTATCAACCACACTAATGGCAATTCCTTCTAAGAAATGTGTGATACCATCATACCAACATACATACAAATGAACTATGCAATACGCTCTCAGTGTCAGGTAGCCGAACCGCTCCAACGTTTGCGAAAATGTAGTGAAAAGAAAGGCGGAAAAACTTGACTCGAGTTACAGGAGCCAAAAGAGAATTTGCCGCTAATAACGACAAAATGTTTCCGTCGTTCCCACGACAGTCGGGTCTACGTAAGTGGAACAGACCCGAACTTTAATTCGGCCAAACAGTGTCAAATTGGCAGAATCTGCCGCTACAACAACAACATCGACGTTTGAACGTCGACTTAGTTGCGATCGCAATAGCAATATAAAATCACAGTGATTTAAAAATAGCAATCACTGAAATCACAGATATCGAAAAATCACAATATCGCTCATCTCTAGCTGTGACATCGTGCTTGCTTGCTTATTGACCGCGAGCCATAATTCCGCACGTATGTCACCTGGGAGTACTTCTTGCCTTGCCTTGCCTTGCCTTGGGCTGCCATACTTTGATGGACCGATATTAGGGCGACCTCTTGGTGGCTTCGTAACAAATTTCAATCTGCAATTGACCTCTTTGTGGGAAACACACGTAAAGTTTTCACGGAATAATTTTCAATTATTTTTCTTTTGAATAGCCGGAATAAAAAAGCAAGCGACCGAAATTGAACTATTCAAATAATTTACAAATCAAAATATTGAAAAACAAAAATTGAAAAAAAATGTTTATGGAAAAAAGTTACTTTTTGGAATTATCCAATTTGACGACTTTTCATGAAAAGTATAAGATATTTTTATTTCTAAACCTTCCTTGATCCACAACGAACAACCTCTTAAAATTTCATCAATATTGGTTCAGCCGTTCTCTTAGCGTTACTAACGAACAAACATTTGTATGAAAAAATGAATGTATGAAAAAAAGAAAAGGGCTGTTTTTAGGGGTTTTTCGGCAATTATTCGAATTCTCCGCAGAAACCATCCTTGAACCTCAACGAACATTTAAAAAAAAAGAATTATCAAATTTGGTTCAGTCGTATGAAAGTTATGAGCGTGCATATGTACATTTTGGCGATTCATTTTTATTTATGTATATAGATATACTTATATATATTTCTTTTTTTTGCGTCAAGTTTTCTTTCGCTTGTTATAACTGCATCTTCTTGGCACCGCGCTGTTAATTATTCATGTAGTCCATAAATGTTCGTATATATGTATATATCCTTTTTTTGTTTTGTTTTGTTATAATTCAATATATTAAGCCCTTTCGTTTTATAATTTCATTTATTTTTTTCACAATTTTGCCATTCAGAATGGCGAAGTACCATATGTTAACACCACCACTTATTTGTTAGAATTACTGCGAAAGAAAGTATTTTTTTCTGGTTGTAGCGAAATGGTTTTATTTTTTCGAAATGTTCAGAAATTTCTTTTGCAAAATATCTCCCCGGTCGTATACCAATATAAATTATTAAAAGTAGAATAACTAGATGAGTTATTCTATACAAAATGCCCTTATCGGAAACTGGTGCAGATTGGGTTGTATAAAATCTAAGAATAGTTTGATGAAAAATGGTTTGATGAGTTGATGAAAATTAACTTGATGAGCTGCGTGCTGAAGATAAAAAAATCGAAATAAAGAAATTACTGGAAGCTGCGCGCCGAAGATGAAACGTCCGATGATGTCGATTGATCGCAAGTCGTGGTCGAAAGAGAACGTCCGCTTCTAGGAGAAAGTAAGCATTAATCTTACCATGAAATGTCGACTAAAAATTACTGGACACTTTTCGATAAGTCCTTGGGTTTCATGAATATCGAGGGTACTACGATCAACATCAACCCTACCATAGGCTGTTAACAAAGCTTTTCGTTGATCTAACCAGTTGAGACCATGTGAGCTAAATGTTACAAAGTATGTTAATAGCTCATTCAAAGCTTATATCCGACAAGCTGCCGAGCCTCTCAAATTTTTTGCATAAAGATGGACATCTCCGATTGCTCCGTAATTAGCAAATTTTTTGTCCCAAATATTCAAAGAAGGAGAAGGCATAAAAGAGATAATCGTTAGGTTAAAATCTTGTGTCACTTCCAAAAATTCTGAACTGAAAGTAATCTAGCTCTGTAATATTTAAATGCCTTTGTTCTTTAAACCCGTTTTTTCCGTAAGGAAACAAGAAGTCACGGGTTGTCACAGTGAAACGACGTGTTTATTTTGCCTCCGTGGTCTTAATTATGTTTTGTATTAATGATGTGTGTCTGCGGCGATAAAGTTGATCGCGATGAGCCCAAGATCAGCTCCTCTCCGTCTCACGTTGCTGTTTCCACTTCTATTGATAATGTGAGTGTGGATTATCTCGCTCCCGCTGTACCGAAAGTATTCCCTGCCGCTCCATTTGCTGCCAGCTACTCTCTTCACTGTCTCTGTTAATGATAAAAATTCATTTCCGTCCAACATTTCTGTTTCAGTTTCTGCTGGCGTTAATGTCAATTGTTATCTCGATGTTGTCATATCCATGAAATGAATTCACTTGTTTGCCTTTAAGAACTCTGTCACTGAAGAAGAAATTATATCTTTCGTTGTTAAGTATGCTAATGTGGATAGACGACATACTTTTAATATCCGGTCCCTTAATTTGGAAGGTGATACTGCTCATCTGGTTGATGTCCTCGTTAGACTGAAGGCTGTTCAAGATATACGGTGGACCGGACAAGGACTGAGGCGAGTAGACCCTTGTGGCATTTACTACAGTGTTCCGGTGGATGAACGTCTAGCCACAATCCACATCAAAACGAAATTTTTAAACATATCGCTGATGTGCGGCCACGCCAAGAAAAAAGACGTGGCCAAAGATGCCTTCTATGAGCGCTTAGAGCGCATCTATGACATCTTCCCCCACCACGATGTCAAAATCGTGCTTGGCGACTTTAACGCGAGGGTGGGCAAGGAAGGTATTTTTGGAACAATATTCGGTAAATTCAGCTTCCACGAGAATGGGTAGCAGGGGCCCGAAATATGGTTAGCTGTAGTACTAGATTCCAGCATAGAAAAATTCATCAAGCTCCGGATCGAAAAACCACCAGCCAGATCGATCATGTTGTGATAGACGGAGAGCACGTCTCCAGTGTTTTAGACGTGCGTGCGCTCCGAGGTCTTAACATCGACTCGGACCACTCTTTTTTTGCCGCCAAGATTTGCACCCTCCTTTGTACAGCAAAAAACGCACGCCAACAAAAACTTTGAGAAGCTGCAATCACAACAGATAGTCAACGATTTTCTGCTCAACTTGCTCTCCTTCTCTTTGAGAGCCCTCGTCAACAACTCGGAACAAGGGAACTGTGGGACTGCATTTCAAGCTCCTTACGCTGCAACCAAAACCACTGGTTTTCGGAAAATCCAAAAGTACAGCTGGTTCGACGAAGAATTCCGTGTCGCAGCGGAGAGAAAACAGACTGCCTACCTCGCAACGTTACGATCGACCACAACACGTGCGGGTTAGGATAGATACCGAGAGTGTATGGGGTTTTTTTTTTTTATATGGATACGCCAAAGGTGGGTGTAAATCTTCAAAAGATATTGTTGGCCCGTACCAACAATTATGCCCGATTCGCATACAGCGCATACGTGCTAAAGCACCCCCTTGCCCACAGACCTGTGTTTCCCTGCGGAACTACCTATAGGCTTTCCTTCGCAGGGCAGGCATTGTTTAAATATATAACATCTCTTTTATTTATAACTTCTTATTTTGTCATACGTTTGCAGCTTCTCGGGACTGCACTCTCGATCTTACCGTGATTTCCTCTTCACGCAGCCTTTGCATAATATATGCTATTATCCCACATACCATATCCCATGCTAGGTGGGATGTTAGCATTAATTTTACCACATCCCTTGAGCGTGTGGGTAAGGGCTTTCCTACTTTATCTGAGAGTATTTTCCTTTCCTTTTGGAAGCGGACACATTCCACCAGTATGTGATCTGCCGTTTCAATATTATTTTCACAGTGCATGCAGAGTGGAGATTCCACATGCTTATATTTGTACAGATAGCTTCTGAAGCAGCCGTGGCCAGATAGAAATTGTGTGAGGTAGTAGTTCACCTCCCCATGATCCCGCGTAACCCATTCTCTAATATTGGGTATCAGAGAGTAGGTCCATCTTCCTTTCGTTGAGGTATTCCATCTCTCCTGCCATTTTTGGAGGCATTTCTCGTTGATTTTTTCCATTTCTTGCTTATATTGGCTAGGTGACATGCTAGCCCTCATGGCTCGAACTGATGAGCAACGCTCTGCTGCTATATCTATGGGGAGTCTTCCAGATATAACATGGATTGCATCATCCGACACTGTTCTAAATGCACAACAAGTTCTCAATGACGCCAGTCTGTGGACCGAAGCAACTCCTCTCATATATGAGCTGTGTTTAATAGCAGATATCCAAATTGGCGCCGCATAAAGAATGATGGAGCTACTGATGCTTGTCAGCAGCTTTCTGACTAGTTGTCTGGGGCCTCGCATATTGGGCATTATTCTCGCTATTGCCGACACGGACCTCGCCGCTTTGGTGTGTGTGACTATTAAGTGCTGCCTAAACGAAAGTATTTGATCTAAGATTACTCCAAGGTATTTTAGATGTGGACTTGACTTTATTGTAAGCCCATCAATACATATCTCGATTGTTTCCATCTTTTTTCGACTACTCATCAGAACAACCTCCGTTTTGTGAGCTGCTAGTTGTAAGCCAGCGTTTTCGAGCCATCTTCTAATATTGCTGATACTTTCGTTGCACTTGTTCCTCGCCTCGTCCAGGGTTTTCGCTACTACTACGACCGCAATGTCGTCCGCATAACCTACTACGTTCACCGCGTCTGGCATCGCGACTCTCAGAACCCCATTGTACATAACGTTCCAGAGTACAGGGCCGAGAACTGACCCTTGCGAAACACCGCCTGTGACTTTGTATGTTTCAGGTTCATATTCAGTTTCGTATACCAATACTCTGTTGTCAAAGTAGCTGGCCACAATTCGTATAAGGTAGTCCGGAACCTTTAGCTCTGTCAGGGCTCTAATGATTAGAGTCCAGTTCGCTGAGTTGAAGGCATTTTTGATATCCAGGGTAATGACAACACAATATTTTTTGTCACCCCAGCGCCATCTACTCCCTTCCAATGCTTTTCCCGCAATATTGGTAACCGCATTTATCGCATCCACTGTGCTTCGTCCTTTTCTGAAACCGAATTGCATCGGATTCAACCCAGCGTCTCCTTCCGTATATTTCTCAAGTCGCTTGCAGATAATTGTCTCGAAAACTTTTTCAGCCGTATCAAGCATACATAAGGGCCGATATGGCGAGGGTTCTTCTGGGGGCTTATCACCTTTGGGGAGAAGTACGAGGCGTTGACGCTTCCAACATTTGGGGAAGATCCCTTCCTTCAAGCAGCTTGTATATGCGTTTTGGAACAATGTTGGCTTTCTTTCGATGATACGCTTGGTTACGAAATTGGGTATTCCGTCCAGGCCGGGTGATTTGCCTATCTTAATTCTTTTCACCGCATGCAGTATTTCTTCGTGGGACACTTCAGCGATTTCGTCCGGGTAAATTTGGAGAATTGGCACTTGCATGGGTTCGCATCTTGGGAATAAACTACGAACTATCATACGTAGGATTTCGGGAGATATAGGCGGGCTTCTTGATTTACCTATTTTCTTCATCACGATTCGGTAGGCTTTTCCCCAAGGGTCGTTATCTACCTCTGAGATAAGCTGGTTAAAGGCGTTTCTTTTGCTTTTGGCTATGGCCTTATGGAGTTCTTTCCTTTTTTTCCAGAAGTTTATTAGGAGTTCCGCGAAATCCTCTCTTCCTCTAGCACGTTGTTGCCTACGTCGGAACTTGAGACATTCAGCCCTCAGTTGCGCTATTTCTTCGGACCACCACTATAGTGGGGCTTTGTTTCCTCCGTCTTTTCTTCTTGGCATCGTGGCATCGGCTACCGTTACTAGTGATTTTATTATGTGTTGTATCTGGCTCCGAGCGTTTCCTTGTAAATCCTCTTTTACTTGGCTAATGGCGTATTCGAGCATTTCCGTTTCACAGACTTTTGTTCTCCAGCGTCTTATTACGCTTTTACGTGCGAAAGAACCAGAGTTTTGCTTATTTTGTATATTGATATCAAAAATTATAGCTTGGTGATCACTGTGTGTATACACGTCCGAAACTCTCCATGAGGTTTGGGTTGCAATCGACGAGCTTACGAATGTGAAGTCAATATACGATGACGCTCTTCCTTTGATGAAAGTTGGTTTGTATCCATTGTTAAGGAGTACAAGATCAAGATTTGCGAGTGATGATAGTAGGGCTGTGCCCCTCGCGTTTGTGATCATACTCCCCCATTCAACCGCCCATGCATTAAAGTCACCAGCAATGACCAGAGGTGTCTTTCCTCTTGCGCGCGATGTGAGCCTCAAGAGCATATCCTGGAATTCAAAAAGGGATAGGCTCGGAGCGGCGTAGTAACTGTAAAAATGTATGCCCTTTATCTTTGCGTACACGAAGCCTTTTTCTTTAATGGTCTGAGTGTTTTCAAAAGGAATATTGTTCAATGTCCATATCGCAGATTTCGAATCTTTGTCTTCGATCCAGTTATCATCATTTTTTGGGGTCTTATATAGTTCACTAAGTAAGAGTACGTCTGTGTTAAGGTCCAAGGCGGTTTTCGTCAGCAGTGCTTGGGCTGCCGAACAGTGGTTCAGATTTAACTGAAGGCACCTCATCTTTCTGGTCTTGCGGCAGCCTTTTTATACGCTGGGCAGCTAAAACTTCCAGTCGGGTGCTTATTTGTCCCATGTGGGCATAAGAGACATAGTGGCTCCTTGCTGCATCCTTTTGCAGCATGCCCCTTTTCACCACATCTGTAGCAAGAGCCGGTGAGATCTCTGCTGCTTTTACAGCTACGCGATATATGGCCAAACTCAAAGCATTTGAAGCATCGGGTAGGTCTTGTAATTTCCCGGACCCTACAATTCACCCAGCCTATTTTTATTTTGTTTGCGTCTAAGAGTTTTCTTGAAGTTGCCAAAGGGACACTAATAATGGCAATTTGCGTTTCATCTTTAAGCCGTCGCATAGATTTGATGGCACTACGTTCTACATTCTCTTCGTCAGGAAGTTTGTCGTTTATGGACGTACATACTTCCTCGGCTGTCGTTGCCTCATCTAAATCTCTAATTTCTAGCGTGATTGCTTGTGCAAGGACTTTAACTTCTGCAATGTCTTTTAGGACCTCTATTGCGCGTTTCTTGAGTATTTTAGAGGGCTCCTTAGTTTTTGCTTTAAGTTTTAGGAGAAGTTCACCTTTCGCTGTTCTCCTTTTGCTCAAGCTGTCACCGAGGTCTTGAAGTCTGGGGTCTGATTTCATTTTCTTTAGCATTTCTGCGTAAGACATCTTACTGGTCTTCGAAATCACCAGGGCTTCTGTGCGCTTCAGTTTACGTTTTGGGACCTTTGGTTCGGTTTTTTTCAACTCCGGTTTATTACGTTTGTTTTTCACCAGTTACCATTCAGGTGCCTGATCATCCGGGGGGGCCCTGTCAGGTATTTTCGTTTGTTGCGTTTTACCAAAGTCTTTTCGTCTCTTACTCTTTGACGTTTCTAGCTCGTTTTCAAGCTTTCTCTTCGCTTGCATCGCAATCACAAACCACGGCGAAGTTTGGGACGTGTTTTCCCTCCTTTCACAAGGATTTGGATTGGTAGCACACTCAGAGGCCGCTAGCTCATATAGTGAGGTTATCCGTCCTATTGTGTCCCTCATGGCCTGATGGATAGACCGTCTCTTTCCATCCTCGAGCATAGTAACCAGATTGCCAATCTGTTCGCCGAGATGATAAAAGGCTGGCATATTTCCGCCAGTAATGGATTTCCTTGCTATAGGGATTACATTTTGCTGCTTGTCTTGTTCATCACCCACTGCTGTGCTGCTTTCGTGGTTGGCATGTAGTGGCGGTATTCGCATTACATTTGAGCTTCGCCTAAAGGCCATGTGCTCGTTTACATTTTCAAGTTCAGTTTCCGTGTTATTTTTAATATTGTTTGTGGTGTTCATTTTGTTGGGTCCCCCCTCGAGGCCGCTATCTCTGCTCGCTATGTGCAATCGCCGTGATGATCCCGTGGTTATCTTTGCAATGCAGGGAGGTCACACAAGGGTTGACGTAGGTCCTTATGGGTACATACGTTCAGTGCCAGATCAGCGTTAATCGGGAGCAAGGCTCAACCGAAATTGCAGCGCCAACTCAATGACGGCAAGCGTAGAACGTACCTCGAGGCCTTGCCGGGGTTTTAGCGGGACGGAAGGCAGACGTAACATTAGCCGGTGAGCCATTTCGGCAAGATTTCACTCCGCTTACTAAAGTCACCGAATGCTAGGTCTGTCAGCTCCATTGTGCAAATTTTGAAAACCGTTTCCAGTAGATTTCCACCAGAGTCTTACTGGGCTTAGAGTCTGGTATCCGTTTTGAAAGAATTATTCCAATATCTGTATGTTGTTGGTTGGTTCAGCCGCTCCTGACATGGAGGCAGACGCTGCCCAGTGAGCCGCTCAATCTGAGTCCGACGCTCCCGGGATTTTTCTTTGTTTGACACGTAGTTTTGGGCGGTGTCGGTTCGCCCCATCACAGGGACTTCGTCAGGTAGATATAAGCTTTTAAGCTATACCCTCAATCCCTGCTGCTTTGGTCGGGGACTGCTTATTGGTTATTCGCAGCTAACCTTCATATCTGGAGTCCGTTCAACTATCCGCCACCTGCTGACCCCCACAGTAGCCCAAGCTAGCCCTGTGAGAGTGTAAGGGGGTGGCGAGACGCATTTGCAGACACAAAAAGAGGCCGAAATGCGAGAATATGAAGATACTGACAAGTTGGCACTCAGGGGTAATGCTCGAAAATTCAACGAAAAGATGCGGCCACAAACAGAAGGTTTCAAAACCGAAGCATACTCTTCTGGAACCCCCACAGGTGATCTAGAAACCGATGCCAAAACATGCTAAAATTAACGCCAGGAGAAGGCTAACGTGATTCTTCAATCAATGATGATGGAGTAGACGTTCTATTGCCTGACCATGAAGAAATTCGAATAGCAATTACGTGTCTGAACAACAAAGTGGCGGGGGCCGACGGATTGCCGGCCGAGCTATTCGTGTGACAGTGAACTATATTAAGACGAAATAACTCCTGTCATTAAACTAATAGTAGTCGCACTCACGACTAGACTGTTGACAGTCATTACTTCGAAGTTGTAGATAATTTCGTCTATCTTGGAACCAGCATTAACAGCAACAACAACGTCAGCCTCGAAATGCAGCGCAGAATTACTTTTGCCAACTGATGCTACTTTGGACTAAGAAGTAAAATCACCTCCCGACGAACAAGAACCAATCTATAAGTCACTCTTTATTCCCGTGTAAAGAATAAGAAAGATTAGGTCTAACTCAAACATTAATCGCAAATTTTCCTTTATAATTGAATTTTGATATTATCATTATTGTTGAGATCTGCTTACTCCTAGTTACTAAGACAATGAGTCCTTCGATTCAAATTTCTATTATGTCTTCCGTAAGGATAGAGATCACGAAAAAACTGGCTTTCTCAGAAGGGGTGGTGTCGTCTTAGCAGTGTATCGCAAATTCTGTCTTCATTTAATAATCATTCATAACGATGATTCTATTCTTGACCAACTATATAGTTGTACTCGTATCAATGACGCTCTGTTCACTGTAATTTCATAAATTCCTTCTAATGTAAAATAATAACATTTCGTCGCTGGTATTAAATAAAGCGAAATATAATAATATTTGTGTTCTGAGTAACTTTAATCTAAGCAATATTGTCTGGTCCGGTTGTTCCTATAGCCCTGCTCTTAGTCTATCCAATTTTTGGACTTCTCGTGCATTATTTCTTATTGGTAGCCTGCTTAGACTCAATCTGTTTCAAATCAACTCAAATCAAATAGTCTTGATCGATTTGTTGACTTAATCTTTCCCGGCGATGATTTAAACTTTAGCTTCCTTGATGAATTCTCTTCAATTACTTCAGCTATCCATCATCAATCTCCGAAAGCGTTCGAATTGAGTTGGATACTAATCTTTTCGCCCCTGTCAAACCTATTAACGGGCTTTGGTTTTTTTTGTTTACTAAATTCTTCAAATCAATTTATGTACACGAAGAGCCTGGAACTACTTCCGCTTTTTCAGCAAATAATTTTCCAACCATAATTTTTGGCGCTCCGTATCTTTTGCAGGATGATGTTGCTAGGGCTGTTTGTGAATGTTGTGTCAAGCGACAAGAAAAGTATGTATATTTAAAACTTAAAACTAAAATTAAGAAAACATGAATTATAAAATTATAATAAATTGAATTATATTATTATTGTATACTCACCCTAATAATAAATTTATAATACTAAAATATTATTTACCTTAACTTAATCTGTTACAATATTTAACGAAAGTTGAACATTATTATACTTACCCCTTTTTTTAAAACATATTTATATTACTCGTACCACTAGTTTAAGCCGTTAGTTTTAAGATTTAGGCTAAGCAATTAGATCAAGTGAAAAAAGAATTCTCTTTTAATTGAAACGTGGAATCGATCGGACGTATTTTCATTTTTATCGTCAATCTTTCGTGACATGCAATTAGGCTTCTTGATTTTATTCGCGCATTCCCACGTATTAGCGTTCGGTTTTTTCGCAATTTTTGTCGATTTTCGTTCGGATTAAATTACTTTTATTGTGCTATTGCTCATTTTGCGCATTTTTCGATTTGGCTTTCGTTATTTGGGAATCGACATTTTTCGTTTTCGCCGGTTGATTCTCAATATTAAATTATTCTGTGCCTAATAATTTTTTCGTGAATTTTAATTCAAAAATGAGCAAGCCAAAGCCAACTCTCGCAAATCTGTCTCCAAGTAAGGAGTTGACGGACTTAAAGTAGTTAAGGCGTCAAACAACGGTTATGAAAAGTAGTATTTTGCGCATTAAAACGGGCCTTCTCGAAAAGACTATGTCTTTAGATCCAATCGAATTGGAATGTCATCTAGTGTTGGGGACTATCGAATAAAAACAATCAAGTTATTCGATAGTTCAGCAATTTTCATTCATTCGATAGTTTTCAAGAAATCACTCATTACTATTTTTTCGTTCATTCTGATTTTTTCGTTCATACCAATTTTTCGTTCAAAACGAATATTTTGTTCGATACTAATTTTTCGTTCATTACTATTTTTTCGTTCATTCGAATTTTTTCGTTCATACCAATATTTCGTTCAAAACGAATATTTTGTTCGCTACTAATTTTTCGTTTATTACTATTTTTTCATTCATTAGTATTTTTTCGCTATTGAATGATTTTTCGAATGAATGATTTTATGCAAGTAGATATCTAGCAAAGATTTTTTGTACGAATTCATTTATTCCATTTCAAGTAAATGGTATTATATTCAGCAAATGTACGAATAATGCTTAAATTGTGTGTATTTCAAAATTATGTTGAGTGATTTATGTTGAATTATGTGTGATAAAGAAAATTAAATTGAATGCATGTATGAGTGGTAGAAGTTAATAGATGCTTAAAATAGATTTAAGTGAAAAGTGTTAATAATAATAAATATAGACTTATAAAGCGATAATGTAGGAGGCATCGCCAAATTAATAAGATGACTAAAGTAGATTCATATGGTCATCGGTATTTGGCAAGATTAAATGACAGTTTCTAGTCGGTTTGAAAAAATCCAATGGCTTTGAATTAAGCAGGTTGGCAACTTGGTTATGTATTGCGATTCGAAATTGTAGCTATGTATACATTCACTTAACCGTTTTAACTGTCGGTATTATTTGCAGCATCAATAGTAAAACATTTGAATTGGGTCGCAACTTATATAAATATTGGTTTTAGATTTTTAATTGCAGTGTTTTCTGTGGTAATATAAAATGTAGTTATGTATTTTGTAAAGAAAATGCTGAAAATGTTTTTATACATAATTAGATAAAACAAAAATGCGCCCTGGATTAAAGAGATCAGCCGTGTGGGAGTTTTTTACTAATAATGGTAATAACGTCAACTGCAATATTTGTAAAAAAAAATTTAAAGTTTGCTGGTAACACATCAAATATGAACGATCACCTACGACGAAGGCATCCATCATCACATAGTGTGGGGGAGACTTCTTCGGCGATAGTCGAACGAGCACCTGCTGTAAGTGACTTAGATATGCCAAGATGTTCTTCAACGCAAAGAGATGTGAACTTAACAGTGGAAACTATTGAAAGTGAGATAAGTAGTGCTTCTTTGGTACCTCCTGTGAACGTAGAAACTATAAGTTCTTCAACAATACCCAGTAGAAATATTTCAGGTGGTGGACCATTAAAAAGAAGGGCAATGCAAACAAAATTATTTGTTACAAGCACTCGATCTGAGCTTTCGGAAACTGAAAAGAGATGTATAGATGAGTCTCTTATTAAAATGGTTACAAGAGATACTATCACTCTCTATTGTTGAAAATGAAGAATTTCGAGAATATACAAAAAAGCTTCAGCCTTTGTATTCAATCCCAAACAGAAAACTTCTTTCCAACACAATGTTGCCTTCAAAATATAACGAGACACGGAAAAAGCTTCATGCCATTTTGCAAAATATTTCACACCTTTCTATAACGACAGATATGTGGACTACTGACAGCCAGAAGTCTTTTTTAACTGTAACTAGTCATTTCATTTGGGAAAGCAAAATGAACTCAGCAGTCCTGGCAACTAAAGAAGTGTTCGGCTCACATACTGCTCAAAATATAGCCACAGAATTAAAAAGCATTTTTGACGAGTGGTCAATTTTTAACAAAATAGTGACGATAGTGAGTGATAACGGTGCAAATATTAAAAAAGCGATAAGGGATATACTGCAAAAACACCACCACCCATGTGTCGCTCACACCCTAAATTTATGCGTTGTGGATGCGATAAAGACTGTTCCTCAGATTTTAGAGCTTATAACGAAATGCAGAGCTATAGTAACATATTTCCATCATAGCTCTCAAGCAGCAGAAAAACTTAAAAATATGCAGAAGCAAATGGGAGTAGCTGAACTTAAGATGAAGCAATACGTTGCTACTAGATGGAACTCTGGCCTTATAATGATGGAACGTATATGCTTGATAAAAGAACCGCTCTCTGCTGTACTAACTTCCTTACCAAGTACACCGAACTTTCTGAATGCATCAGAATGGGAAAGGTTACGTGATTCCATCACTGTATTGAAGCCGATAGAGCAACAGACAACAGAACTTTCAGCACAAAACTACCCAACGATGTCACTAGTGGTGCCTATAGTCAGAGGACTGCAATACGCAATAAGATCCCAGCAAATGAAAACTACGGAGGGAGAATGCTTGAAAAGTAGTTTGTTGGAAGTAATTTTGAGATGACTTGGCCAACTAGAGTCTGACAAGATGTGTGCCAAACCGACCTTCTTAGACCCACGGTTTAAAAAGATTGCATTTGGAAATGAAAGTAACTCTAGTAATGCTCAAAAATGGTTGGGAGAAGAGGTATCAGTATTCATAGATCGGAACCAAAGGACTGCTACAGCCCCAGTAATAGAATTACCCGCGGATAAAAGTAAATTATCTCTTTGAACTCTACTTGACCAAAAAATAGCGGAAGCAAAAACTATTTGTCACAACGCCCCTAGTGTTAATGCACATATTTCTTTGGAACAATATCTTAGACAAGATTTCGTTGAGAGACATCAAAACCCTTTAAACTATTGGGATAGCAAAAAGGCAACTTTTCCAGAACTCTACGAGCTTTCCAACAAATATTTATGTACACCTGCTACTTCAGTTCCTTCCGAAAGGGTTTTTTCTAAAGCTGGGCAAATAATAAATAATAGAAGAAATAGACTTAAAGGTGAAAAGCTAGATCAATTAATATTTTTAAATAGCAATTTTAATATATAATTAATATTTTTTTGCGTTCTTCTGATATTTATATTTATATTTATATTTATATTTATTTTATATGATATTGAATATCTTTTTTGTGCTTTACTATTTTTATGTTTTATTAAAATATTGAATTAAATTAAACCTTTGTATTGGTTTAATTAAAAATGAATAAAATTCCAGTACTTTTTTGTTGTTTGAAGAGCACGCCTTTGCTTAGTTATTGAATTTGATTAAATAAATGAATGAATGAATGAACGAAAAAATTCATTCGATAGTCAAAATCATTCAGTCATTAACAATCGATAGTTGAAATCACTCGATAGTTCCCAACACTAATGTCATCTCGACATATTAAATTCAGATAGTGAAAAATTAATGAAATCCCAATCCAACATTGGAGAAATTGATGAAGACGGCATGGCTCGAGGGCAGTCAGAGAACATAATCGTTGAAACGAAGTCCATAATCAAGTCAATTTTAGTGAAAAATAAAAAAATTGCCGAAATTCAAGGGAGAATATTCAGAGTTTAAAAATTTTATGAGTTTGTTCGATAGCTTGGTTCATAACGATCCAAATATCCCAGATATAGAAAAATTTAACCATTTGGTGAATTGTCTACCTGGAGAGGCTTTGGGAACAGTTAAAGCATTTCAGATGTCGGATGAAAATTACCCGAAAGCGTTGGCAAGTCTCAAAAAAGTTTGATAATTTTCAATACAATATCTAAACTTTTTGAGCTTCCAACCATCCCAAAGCAATCCCCGCCTTCATTGCGATCAATGATTAACGAAGTGTCAGCGGTATATGTCCCGTTGCTATAGCTGGGCAATGAGAAACATATTACAATCGCTTCCGGTGCAGAAGAGGTTCGAGTTCGTGAAATCGGTACCCTCATGCTTAAACTGCTTGCGTAAGGGGCATACTGTATCCAAGAGCAGAGCGGATCAATGTCGTGTATGCAATCGATCGCAGCATACATTGTTGCCCAGTATCCGGTTTCCTTCACCGCTGCACCTCATCCGCAACCATCAACCACACATGCCATACATACAGCGAGTATGCTGGATCGGGTAATGCTGGCAACAGCAGTAATTTTAGTGAGGACCAGTTGTGGTGATTACCTGCCAGCGAAAGCGTTGCTGGACTCAAGCTCCCAGGTCAACTTTATGATGGAGGACTTGGCCCAAAAGTTGCGGATTCAACGCCAATACAGAACGTTAAACATAATAGGAATTGGAAATTCCAATACAAAAACTAAGCGAGTTTGTCAAGTCGCGTTTAAATAGTTATGAATTTTCGGCGGAATTCTGGGTAATGCGATCCATCTCGGCAAATTATCCAGACCATAACATCAATTGTTAGTGGCTGAGAAATTCCGCACAATATTGAATTGGCGGATCCAGAATTCCACATATCTAAAAAAGTGGATATCCTGAGTGCTGATATGCTGAAGCCTTTTTCGATCTTTTAGCTGTTGGCCAAATTAAAAATGGTCCTAACCAACCAACTTTTCCGAAAACCCTTTTAGGATGGATTGTGTCTGGCAAATACGCCAGTAATATAAGTTCTCTTCCCAGATTACGTAGCACATTATGCCAAGCTGAAGAAGACGTCAGCAATCTAAGTTCTCCTCCCAAATTACATAGCACATTATGCCAAGCTGAGGTAGACTTTACGTCAATAGATTCAGTGGTCCAAAAATTTTGGGCTCTAGAAGAATTACCTTCAGAATCAAATGGCATCAAATTCACACCAGAGCAGCAAGAGTGTGAAATTTTTTTTGTAAATACAACTCAAGTTTTGCCTTCAGGGCGGGTTTAAGTCGTAATGCCTTTTTAAGCTGACCGTCAGTTATTCCGTCACTCCTATGAAACCGCAGTACGGCAGTTTCAGGCCCTGGAGAGAAGAACATTAAAAGATCTAGAACTTCGTAAAATATACTTTATGGACTTTATGAATGAGTATAGAGCACTGGGTCACATGAGCCCAACGAACAATAAGATCTCGAGTGAGCCACACTACTTCATTCCGCATCAATGCGTTTTAAGACCTGAGAGCACAACAACCAAATTACGTAATGTCCTTAATGCTTCGAGTCGACCTTCAACTCAAATAGCGTTGAATGAACTTTTGATGTTAGGTCCAATCATCCAAGAAGAGTTATACTCAACTCTTCTTCATTTTCGCTTACACAAGTATGCACTAACAGCGAACAATACTAAAATGTATGGCCAAATAATTATGCTCGAAGAAGACAGAAAATGTTAACTTCAGAGCAAATATTGATATCATCGGCCTCAACATCCGCGTCGTTAATTCTGCTTTCTCCAGACTGAACAAGGAAGCAACACATATAGATCTAGCAGTGAACGAAGGCAAGACGAAATATCTTCTGTCATCAAACAAACAGTCGTCGCACTCGCGACTTTGCTCTCACGTCACTGTTGACAGTTATAACTTTGAAGTCGTAGATAATTATTCTATCTTGGAACCAGCGTAAGCACCACCAACAATGTCAGCCTGGAAATCCAACGCAGGATTACTCTTGCCAACAGGTGCTACTTCGGACTGAGTAGGCAATTGAAATGTAAAGTCCTCTCTCGACGAACAAAAACCAAACTCTATAAGTCGCTCATAATTCCCGTCCTGCTATATGGTGCAGAGGCTTGGACGATGTAAACAATGGATGAGTCGACGTTGCGAGTTTTCGAGAGAAAAGTTTTGCGAAAGATTTATGGTCCTTTGCGCGTTGGCCACGGCGAATATCACATTCGATGCAACGATGAGCTGTACGAGATATACGATGACATTGACATAGTTCAGCGAATTATAAGACAGCGGCTACGCTGGCTAGGTCGTGTTGTCCGAATGGATGAAAACACTCCAGCTCTGAAAGTATTCGACGCAGGACCCGTCGCGGGAAGCAGAGGAAGAGGAAGACCTCCATTTCGTTGGAAGACCAAGTGGAAAAGGACCTGGCTTCGCTTGAAATATTCAATTGGCGCCACGTAGCGAAGAGAAGAAACGACTGGTGCGCTATTGTTGACTCGGCTTTAATCCCGTAAGCGGTGTCTACGCCAGTGAAGAAGAAGAAGAATTACAGCACTTGATGCAGAAACCTTACGCAAAGTTTCAGATGTCGCAAGAGTCCCACCGGACACGGGCAAGTATGACAAATTGAAAAAAGAACTAATTGCTCGTTTCAGTGAGTCCAAGGAGAAGCAGCTGATGAAACTTCTAACAGGAATAGAACTAGAAACCCAGTCAATTGACGGAAATGCGTGATCTGGCCGGCAATAACGTCTCTAAAGAAGCTCTGTCAACATTGTGGTTGCAGCGAATGCCCAACAACGTTCGTTGCATATTGTCGCCGTGCAAGTCTACAGACTTGGAAAATCTCGCCGAGGTAGCCTATCGAATTGTAGATAATTCACCCTCATACATAGTCGCATCTACAACCATTCCGCAAGACAACGAAGCCAATTGCTCAACTCTAAACATATCCAAGCAAAACACCTTTGAAGCACGTTGGAGACCTCCTTCAACCAAATTATTCAAAAACTTAGCAAAATATCAGTCAACATGGCTGCAACAATGAACCAACGCCGTGGTTCAAGTGCCGAACGCGTCGGCGAACGAAGCAGAAGTCGACTACGTGGAAACGCAAAAGTATGTTACTACCATATTCGATTCGGTGCAGCATCGAGGAAATGTCAAGCTCCATGCGAATTCAACAAACCTACGGACGGAACGAAACTAATCCCGCTGCCGTTTATCGATGCAACTGATGGCAGCGTAGAACAAGACATCAGCATCAAAGAACGAAGACTGCACATTTTTGATAGTAAAATCTTAACTTTTTAATTGACTCCGGTTCTGTCATCTCAATTGTACCACTGAACATCATTCATAAACACTCAACACTTACTCCTGATAGCCTTTAGCTTTTTGCAGCAAATGGTTCAACCATTCAAATTTTTGGTTCCAGAAATCTGTCACTAAGTTTGGGCTTACGGAGGAGTTTCACATGGAACTTTGTAATAGCGAACGTAAAATCACCTATCATAGGAGCAGACTTTCTGGTCAGAGCAAAGTGTCTGGTTGATTCGCAAACAACCCTTACCACAAAAGGAACAGTTCGGCAGGCTGAAATGCAAGTATATCAACAATAAGCCCCTCATCTAAATTTCAAGACCTCATTAAGCAGCATGTTGAGTTGACAACGCCTAATATTTACACCTTACCAACAACAATGGACGTCAATCACAAAATTGTAACAGATTGTCGACCTATTACAGAGGCACTTGGCCGTTACTCCAGAGAAAAACTAAATGTCATCAAAAGCGAATTCAAGGAACTGTTGCAACTAGGTATAGTTCGTACATCAAGCAGTCCTTGGGAAAGCCCAGTTCACCTAGTGAAAAATAAAACTGGTGGATGGCGAGCCTGCGGTGACTATCGCTCCCTAAACGCCCACACGCAACAAGATAGCTATCCGATACCGCACCTCGATAGCATAGTCGACTGCTTACATGGTAAAGCAGTTTTTTCCAAAATAGATATAAAAAAGCTTATTACAATATACGCATATGCGAAAAAAGACATAGCGATAACAGTAATGCGAACGTCAATTGGACTTCTTGAGTTTGTCGTTATGCCATTTGGGCTTAAAAATGCCAGTCAAACGTTCCAAAGATACATAGACATCACATTCAGAAATATCGACTTTGTTTTCTGTTCCTAGATGACATTCTCATATTTTCAGAAAATGAAAAAGAACATCACAAGCATATCCAGTTGGTGCTGCAGAAACTTAACTTAACTTAGGCAAAACTATGAGTCAACTTATCCAAGTGTGAGTTTTGCGTTAGCGAACTAAGCTTCATAGGATACCACATCTCAGCGGAAGGTATACAGCCACCGAAAGAAAGAGTAGAAGCAATCTGTCAATATCCAAAACCGAATACAATTGTTGAACTCAGCCGGTTTCTAGGAATGGAATGGAAGCCAATCGCATTATTCTTAACCAAGCTAAAAAATGCGCAAAAGAATTACTCTGCGTATGACCGTGAGCTTTTGGCAATATACTTAGCCATTAAACATTTTCATCCAACACTTGATGGTCGCAAATTCGTCATTCGCACCGATCATAAGCCTTTAACGTATGCATTCCATAAAAAAGCAGACAAAGCGTCACCACTGCATGTAAGGCATTTAACACATTGAGTGCCAAGGGGTTTTGACGAAAACCTTCCCCGGGTGCCAAGCACATTTTTTGCTATAAACTGGTGTAAAAGTAGAAAATATTCAGTTCTGCGCCAATCCCGGATGATTTTGTGGTTTATTTTGGATTTTATAACGGTTTTTTTTTGTCGCACGTTTCCTTACGACATGGCACTGCACGACGGAATTGCAATCGTAAAAATCGATGTCGTACGAAAATGTGCGACGCGATTTTTTTTTGCTATTTTTTATTTTTTTTTCTTTTTACGCATTTTATACGATGGAGCACGTAGTCCTGCAGAGCCTTCAACTAGTCAAGGAGCGAGACGTAAAAGGCGAGTAACAGAAAAGCCACTGGCTGTGGTAGAATATAATAAGGGGAAATCAGGCATTGATCTTTCCGACCAAATGGCTTCATACGCAAATACCCTTCGCAAAGGGTTAGGTCCGTGGAAATGCCTATACTGTGTATAAAGCATGTGAATGAATTCCAATAAATTTTCAAAATTAAAAAGAACCTCAGAGTTTTTATCATAAAAACCGCAAAAATGAAGATATCTCTATGAAACTTGGGCCAAAATTTAGAGCAAATATTAGGCTACTAGAAATACATTTAAAAAACCCTGTAGCGTCAACCAAAAACACATGACAATACCTAAGGCCAGACAATGCCTGTCGCACGAAAACGTGTAGCCATGGCACCCCAGGAAGTTTTTGGTGTCGCACGAAAACGTGTAGCCATGGCACTCAATGTGTCAAATTATATTGCACAATTTTCAACGGAAATCGTCTTTCTGTCTGGTAAAAATAATAAGGTAGCAGACGCACTCTCCAGAATAGGCCAAATTGATATGCCCATAGTAGTCACAATGGATGAAATAGAAGAAGAACAGCCGAGAGATTCAGAGTTACAACAAATAGTCATAAACAATAACACTAGTTTAAATTTACAGAAGCTAAAACTTCCATCTGGCACTACAATATACTGCGATACATCAAATACAATCGTTCGGCCGTACGTTCCAGTTAAGCTTCGTAACAAAATATTTAAACACATTCACAATTTCTCACACCCTGGTACAAGATCAACTTTAAAACAAATTAAAAGCAAATACATTTGGTTGTCAATGAACAAGGACGTAACAGAAATGGTTCGTTCTTGTGTCAGTTGCCAACGATCAAAAATACAAAAGCACAAACATCTATCGCCTAAGCCGTTTAAACAAACTGATCAGGGTTTCGACCATGTCCCCCTTGATATTATCATTCTTCCAGAGCATGAGGGATACAGATATTGTTTAACCATGATAGACAGATTCACATGTTGACCCGAACTGGTTCCGTTAAAAGATATTTCGGCCAACACGATAACGACAAGCTTTTATTCAGCATTGATCTCACGTTTCGGTTCCCCGAAGACCATAACAACAGATCAGGGCTCCCAGTTTGAGTCCGCAATATTCCAAGCATTGACAAAAATGGTTGGCGCACACAAGATACGTACATCAGCCTACCATCCGGCGTCCAAAGGCACGATTGAGAGATGGCATCGTACGCTAAAAGCTTCACTCATGTGCAATCGACAAACTCCATGGCCACTTCTCCTTCCAACAGTGATGTTAGGACTTCGCTGTTCCCATAAAGAAGACATTGGAGCATTCCCAGCAAAAATGCTGTATGGCACCAATCTTCGTTTACCCGGCGAATTTTTTGATAGCGGGGATGGATCCCCGGGATGGAGCTAAAACCAAGTTCACCGGTGCACCAAAATTCAAGACGATTTTTCATCAATAAAAATCTACACGATTGTAGTCATGTGTTCATCCGCTCGGATCATGTGAGAAAACCACTAGAGCCTCCTTACACGGGTCCGTTCGAAGTTGTGGAACGCATTTCAGACAGACTCTATGCAATTAGAATAATCAACGCAATACACAACATATCTGTGGAGAGATTAAAACCAGCATTCTTTCCCAGAAGTGACGAGTTACCAAATACACCGCTGCAAACCTATAAAAAAAGAAATGTAACATTTGCAGACAATTATAAATCGGGATTAAATCAATGGGAAGGGAGTATCTGTGGCAACCTAATTTAAATATATTATTTTTAGTTAAATTTCTAGAGCAGTCTGGCAACCTTTTTTTTTAGTAAAAAGTCGAACTGAACTAATTTAACGAGACAGGAGAAAATAAAAGAAAAGAAGTAAAAAAGAAGCAAAATATTGTGTTGAGCGTTTTTCTGATAAATTGAGATAAAAAGGCAAAATACAGAAGTGTAAAAACGAACACTACAATGCTTCCAAGCGACCCCTATACGTTAAAATTATTGTATACATCCTTTGTTCGGTCTCTCTTGAAGTATGCAGTGTTCAGTTGGAGACCGCGTTCAAAAGATGTTTCTTAAATTTGCCCTCCGCTCCTTAAAGTTAGTTGACCCAAGACCATCGTATACATCTTGTTTATTGCATTCACATCTAAATCACTGGAAGATCGACGTTCCGTTCTCTGCCTTTCATTTGTTTTCAATGTAATTAATGGAGCTATTGACTGTCCCTATTCACTAATAAAGTCAAAATGTCCAACTCTAGATGCAACCGTACACCCGCAAACCATAACATTACCCCCACAGTGCTTTACCATTGCACAGTGGTTCCGTCAGAGGACAAAAATCAAAAAAACCGATCAGAAAATATTTAAATTAAATTTACACAGTTTGTCTCTAAAATGTCCAATCTTCCAATTTGCAAACCGGTTTTCGCTGGAATCCTAACGGTACATTCTAAAAATAGAATCAAAAGCATGAACACGTGTTCATTTCAACAGTGCATCGGAGCTGTGGTGAAATATTTCGAAGCAAAAGCGCACTTCAAATCGGGCTGGTAACTGTTCAAGTTTATAGATTTTTATTATTTGAAATGGATTTTGAAGCTCAAGGTATTAATTTTATTTTATGAAATTAATTTATACTAACTTAATATGAAATATTTAAAAACTAACTTGATATGTGAAACCTATTTGTTTTTACTTGTTTTGTGTGTCTTAAATTTGTTTACCTAAAGTTTTAGTTGTGTTCCCCCACGATTCCCTATTAGGATTATTATTTTTTATCTTAATTAGAGTTTTAAGATGTTAAAATCGTTAAAGTTAGGTGCGGAAAGTTGCGGATGTAGTTGTAATCGTTAATATGCTAACACGACTTCTTATTTTTTCAAAGTCAAATTTTGCCAGCGCGCTGCAGCGGAGCCCCTGTGTCGTCTTTTGTGTCTCTGTCTTTGTTGTGTCTTTGTATTTGTCTTTTGTGACTATTTACAGCTTTTATTTGTCAGTTAATTATTCTTCTTCTTCTTCTTCACTGGCGTAGACACCGCTTACGCGATTATAGCCGAGTCAACAACAGCGCGCCAATCGTTTCTTCTCTTCGCTACGTGGCGCCAATTGGATATTCCAAGCGAGACCAGGTCCTTCTCCACTTGGTCCTTCCACCGGAGTGGAGGTCTTCCTCTTCCTCTGCTTCCCGCGGCGGGTACTGCGTCGAATACTTTCAGAGCTGGAGTGTTTTCATCCATCCGGACAACATGACCTAGCCAGCGTAGCCGCTGTCTTTTAATTCGCTGGACTATGTCAATGTCGTCGTATATCTCGTACAGCTCATCGTTCCATCGGATGCGGTATTCGCCGTGGCCAACGCGCAAAGGACCATAAATCTTCCGCAGAACTTTTCTCTCGAAAACTCGCAACGTCGACTCATCAGTTGTTGTCATCGTCCAAGCCTCTGCACCATATAGCAGGACGGGAATTATGAGCGACTTATAGAGTTTGGTTTTTGTTCGTCGAGAGAGGACTTTACTTTTCAATTGCCTACTCAGTCCGAAGTAGCACCTGTTGGCAAGAGTAATCCTGCGTTGGATTTCTAGGCTGACATTGTTGGTGGTGTTAATGCTGGTTCCTAAATAGACGAAATTATCTACAACTTCAAAGTCATGACTGTCAACAGTGACGTGAGTGCCAAGTCGCGAGTGCGACGACTGTTTGTTTGATGACAGGAGATATTTCGTCTTGCCCTCGTTCACTGCCAGACCCATTTGCGTTGCTTCCTTGTTCAGTCTGGAGAAAGCAGAACTAACGGCGCGGGTGTTGAGACCGATGATATCAATATCATCGGCATACGCCAGCAGCTGTACACTCTTATAGAAGATTGTACCTGCTCGATTAAGTTCTGCAGCTCGAACTATTTTCTCCAGCAGCAGATTGAAAAAGTCGCACGATAGGGAGTCGCCTTGTCTGAAACCTCGTTTGGTATCGAACGGCGCGGAGAGGTTCTTCCCGATCCTGACGGAGCTTTTAGTGCCGCTCAACGTCAGTTTACACAGCCGTATCAGTTTTGCGGGGATACCAAATTCAGACATCGCGGCATAAAGGCAGCTCCTTTTCGTGCTGTCGAAAGCAGCTTTGAAATCGACGAATAGGTGGTGAGTGTCGATTCTCCTTTCACGGGTCTTCTCCAAGATTTGGCGCATGGTGAATATCTGGTCGGTTGTTGATTTACCAGGTCTGAAGCCACACTGATAAGGTCCAATCAGCTTGTTGACAGTGGGCTTTAATCTTTCACACAATACGCTCGACAGAACCTTATATGCGATGTTGAGGAGGCTAATCCCACGGTAGTTGGCGCAGATTGTGGGGTCTCCTTTTTTATGGATTGGGCATAGCACACTTAAATTCCAATCGTTGGGCATGCTCTCATCCGACCATATTTTGCAAAGAAGCTGATGCATGCTCCTTATCAGTTCTTCGCCGCCGTGTTTGAATAGCTCGGCCGGCAATCCGTCGGCCCCTGCCGCTTTGTTGTTCTTCAGGCGGGCAACTGCTATTCGAACTTCGTCATGGCCGGGCAATGGAACTTCTGCTCCATCGTCATCGATTGGGGAATCGGGTTCGCCTTCTCCTGGTGTTATGTGTTCACTGCCATTCAGCAGGCTGGAGAAGTGTTCCCTCCATAATCTAAGTATGCTCTGGGCATCGGTGGCTAGATCACCTTTGGGGGTTCTACAGGAGTATGCTCCGGTCTTGAAACCTTCTGTAAGTCGCCGCATTTTTTCGTAGAATTTTCGAGCATTACCCTGTCGGCCAGCTTATCAAGCTGTTCGTACTCACGCATTTCGGCCTCTTTCTTCTTCTGTCTGCAAATGCGTCTCGCTTCCCTCTTCAACTCTCGGTATCTATCCCATCCCGCACGTGTTGTGGTCGATCGTAACGTTGCGAGGTAGGCAGCCTGTTTTCTCTCCGCTGCGACACGGCACTCCTCGTCGTACCAGCTGTTCTTTTGCACTTTACGAAAACCAATGGTTTCGGTTGCAGCTGTACGTAAGGAGTTTGAAATGCCGTCCCACAGTTCCCTTATACCGAGTTGTTGACGAGTGCTCTCAGAGAGCAGGAGTGCAAGCCGAGTAGAAAATCGTTCGGCTGTCTGTTGTGATTGCAGCTTCTCGACGTCGAACCTTCCTTGTGTTTGTTGGCGTGCGTTTTTTGCTGCACAGAGGCGGGTGCGAATCTTGGCTGCAACAAGATAGTGGTCCGAGTCGATGTTAGGACCTCGGAGCGCACGCACATCTAAAACACTGGAGACGTGTCTTCCGTCTATCACAACATGATCGATCTGGTTGGTGGTTTTTCGATCCGGAGACAGCCAGGTAGCTTGATGTATCTTCTTATGCTGGAATCTAGTACTACAGATAACCATATTTCGGGCCCCGGCGAAGTCGATCAGCCTCAACCCATTTGGGGATGTTTCGTCGTGGAGGCTGAATTTACCGACCGTAGTGCCAAAGATACCTTCTTTGCCCACCCTGGCGTTGAAGTCGCCAAGCACGATTTTGACATCGTGGCGGGGGCATCTCTCATAAGTGCGCTCCAAGCACTCATAAAAAGCATCTTCGGTCACATCGTCCTTCTCTTCCGTCGGGGCGTGGGCGCAAATAAGCGATATGTTGAAGAACCTCGCTTTGATGCGGATTGTGGCTAGACGTTCATTCTCCGGAGTGAATGATAGTACTCGGCGACGGAGTCTCTCTCCCACCACGAATCCAACACCAAACTTGCGCTCCTTTATATGGCCACTGTAGTAAATGTCACAAGGACCTACTCGTCTCTGTCCTTGTCCCGTCCATCGCATTTCTTGGACGGCGGTGATGTCAGCCTTTATCTTTACGAGGACATCTACCAGCTGGGCAGCGGCACCTTCCCAATTAAGGGACCGGACATTCCAGGTGCATGCCCTCAAATCATAGTCCTTATTTCGTTTGCCATGGTCGTCATCAAAAGGGGGGTCTCTCATCCGAGGCTGTGCTTGCTTTTTCATTGGGGGTGTTTTTTTACGTGGCGGGTCCCAAACCCAGCGCACAATCCTAAGTAGGGGGCGCACAACCCTAAGTAGGGTTCACGACAGTATATTTTAAATTTATGGCGCACCAAAGACGGTAGCAACGCTGCGAAATTACGGGAAGTTATCGACGATGTCAAATTTAATATTGAGAATAACGGCTACAATTTCGAACTCAACGAACTTTGTAAATCGATTGGCTACATATGTAAAAAAATTGTTGTTTTTTGGACTCGGTATGATCGGAAAATATCGTCAATTGTACAATATCAATATGATTGGCTAAATGTAATGGAGTCAATTGTCCTTAAGTCGACCAAAAATTCATCTCAGCATATAGCGGAAAGTCCTCATCGTGGTCGTCGAAAAGTTGATTTTGCGGAGTCTTCATCTAGAACAAAGCGACGTCGTATAGCTCGGCTGATTGAAATGGATGAGTCCGCTGTTTCTGCTTTGCGCAATGAAAATCAGCAACAGCCGACAATGCAAGCAGATCCCACTGAAGTAATTTCCCTAATAATGGAGACCGCAATGTCCAAAAGTCAATATCTGCTTATAAGGAATTTCGTTAATAGCAAAATATCCTTCGACTTATTTCCAAGCTACCACACCATAGTAAATGCAAAAAAAAAGAGATACCCTAAAAATATATCAGTTGATGAATCTCATGCTGAAATTGAGTTGCAAAGTTTACTGGATAATACAGCATCGAGCATATTGGAGCTTCAAGAAGATGTAGTTAAATCAATCACGGATGAATCGATTGAAAACCTAACGTTAATTGGAAAGTGGGGTTTTGATGGAAGTACGGGTCATAGTGAGTACAAACAAAGTTTTTCAAGTTACGATTCAGAGGACAAGAGCCTATTTGTCACCTCATACGTACCTCTCCAACTAATTTCAAAAAGTACCCATTCAATAATTTGGAAGAATCCGCGGCCTTCATCGACACGTTACTGCAGGCCAGTTCGTTTTCAGTTCAAAAAGGAGACAACTGAACTGTCAATCGAAGAGGAAAAATACTTCAGGGAAAAAATACATCAACTTAAACCGACAGAATTTTTGATTCATAATAAAAACATAATTGTTGAGCATAGTTTACAACTGACTATGGTAGACGGAAATGTGTGCAACGCTTTAAGTGAGTCATCCTCTACAAAATGTTTTATATGTGGAGCAATTCCAAAAGAGATGAATAACTTGGATAAATGTTTGAAGAAAGACGTGAACAGAGAATATTTCGAATTCGGTTTATCCCCACTTCATGCGAAAATACGTTTTTTGAATACTTTCTACATCTTTCCTATAAGTCTGTTATCAAAATGTGGCAAGCTAGAGGTCCGGAGCAAAAATTAAAAGTTTTAGACCAAAAGCTTAAATTCAAGCGGCGTTTCGGGAAAAAATGGGAATAATAGTAGACAAGCCCAGAGACGGAGGTAGAGGATCTTCTACCGATGGAAATGTGGCTAGAAAATTTTTCTCAAATCCCAAATTAGCTTCTGAAATTACAGGGCTTAATGAGAATCTTATCCATCGTTGTGCCACTATACTCCAAGCTATCGCCTCGGGGTACAAAATAAATTTGGACAAGTTTAATGAATATGCCATCGATACTGCTAAGGAATTGATAAAGGCGTATCCATGGTACTATTTATTTGCCAGCTACAGTCCATAAGGTGTTAGTTCATGGATCTTCTGTGATTGAGCATGCACTCGTATCAATTGGAGAGCTTTCGGAGGAAGCTGCCGAGTCGAATAATAAGGAATTAAAAAAATGTAGACTATATCACAGCCGCAAAATGTCACGCATTGCAACAAACACAGACATATTGAACACACTAATTTTACGGTCGGACCCATTTATAACTGGGCAAAGAAAACATGGAAAGAAGGATAAATCAACGTTACTTGAATCTGTGTTCAACTTATTAGAAGAAACATTATAAATTTTTGTTATAATTATATTAATTCGTTGATGGCTGTTGATTTTTTGATATGATATTATTTTAGTAGGTGTATAGCTTGAGGATTAGATGGGGGAAGAGTTTTAAAAGTATAAGATTTAACTATTATAAAATATAATAAAAAAACGAAATAGTAAAAACTTGTGTTTTTGTATGGTGAAATCGTCTAATCACTTTTAATAGCATACTTTTAGGCACCTTTTAAAGTTAAAATAAACAAAACCCTAATTTATTTAGCACCTGGTCGACCCCTGGTATTGAAATTTTTACCACATTTTCTAAATATCTTTGTTAAGCCTTGCTGAAAATTTCAGCTCTCTACTACCATTAGAACCATTTATGGCCGCGACCCCATACAAGCCGGACCACTGTGCATTGGCAATACATTTTTTCCTTGCGACTTTTCATTAATCTTTCTCCACACTTTTCGTGATATATTCGAACCAAATATATTAAATTTTTATTCGTCGGTGAACACAATATTTTCCCGAAGCCAATACAGTTTGTTTAAATATTGGTTAACAAACGCCGCCCTCTTCTTTTTATTAACCTTACTTATGTATGGTTTATGACGTGCGATTCGTCTATGAAACCAGCACCCTTCAACACATTCCTTACTGTTTGAGGATTTATTTTTTTTTGTGTACATTTCAAAAATGGATAAACACATGTTTCTGAACATTTTAAGAAAAAAATGTAAATTTTAAATGTGCTTAAATTGGCTGTTAATAGCAGAAAATCAATTTCTAACAGGATACCGACCCAAAATACACATTGTATCTTGTACGTGCAGGGTTGTTATGAAAATAAAAAAATAGCTAGAGACAATAATTGCAACAAAACATAGGCCAAAAACCGCTAAAACTATTGTAATTACTTTTGATTTATATAAATAATCATTGGTGTACGTAAACTTTTTTTATATGAATTAGGCGCATTTTAAGCTTTACCATTAATTTTTTTATTTGTGTAAAAAAAAAAATATTTTCATATGGTATATATAATGTTAAATATACATATCTTGAAATGGATGGAAAAAACCACAAAACTTATTCATTTTGAAACAAATGTAAGGTGTATGTAAACCTTATTGGTCCACTGTATGTATAGGGTGATTTTTTAAGAGCTTGATAACTTTTTAACATAAAATTTGCAAAATCTCATCGGTTCTTTATTTGAAACGTTAGATTGGTTCATGACATTTACTTTTTGAAGATAATTTCATTTAAATGTTGACCGCGGCTGCGTCTTAGGTGGTCCATTCGGAAAGTCCAATTTTGGGCAACTTTTTCGAGCATTTCGGCCGGAATAGCCCGAATTTCTTCGGAAATGTTGTCTTCCAAAGCTGGAATAGTTGCTGGCTTATTTCTGTAGACTTTAGACTTGACGTAGCCCCACAAAAAATAGTCTAAAGGCGTTAAATCGCATGATCTTGGTGGCCAACTTACGGGTCCATTTCTTGAGATGAATTGTTGTCCGAAGTTTTCCCTCAAAATGGCCATAGAATCGCGAGCTGTGTGGCATGTAGCGCCATCTTGTTGAAACCACATGTCAACCAAGTTCAGTTCTTCCATTTTTGGCAACAAAAAGTTTGTTAGCATCGAACGATAGCGATCGCCATTCACCGTAACGTTGCGTCCAACAGCATCTTTGAAAAAATACGGTCCAATGATTCCACCAGCGTACAAACCACACCAAACAGTGCATTTTTCGGGATGCATGGGCAGTTCTTGAACGGCTTCTGGTTGCTCTTCACCCCAAATGCGGCAATTTTGCTTATTTACGTAGCCATTCAACCAGAAATGAGCCTCATCGCTGAACAAAATTTGTCCGAAAAAAAAAAAAAACCGAACACTGATTTTGGTAATAAAATTCAATGATTTGCAAGCGTTGCTCGTTAGTAAGTCTATTCATGATGAAATGTCAAAGCATACTGAGCATCTTTCTCTTTGACACCATGTCTGAAATCCCACGTGATCTGTCAAATACTAATGCATGAAAATCCTAACCTCAAAAAAATCACCCGCTAGTTTATGAAAGTTGGTGTAGTATCGAGCAAATTTTATATATTTTTCCCAATATCACATACTCTTCAAATATCATTGAACATGCTTACTTATCAGCAAAGCCGAAATTCTACTAAATATAAATATCTATTTATATATTAATATACTCACATACACACATATGACATATGTATATAGGTACATAATGTATTTACATCCAATGCACATCTAATAATACTAAAAATGCATGGGACACAAATCATAAATATACAGCAGAGATAACATTAAACACACACACACACATGCAATAAATTGTACACTTGAAATCAACCCCATGTCAAGCAGCAATAAACAATGTGCTGCAATACATAAAAACATACACACATACACATATATTTAGTTATTTAAGATAGTTTTAAAAATTGTATATAAGCAAGAAAAATACGAAATAAAATCAGAATGAATAAATTCTCACTCGATGAAGGTCTTTTCATTTCCCCCACCAGAGGTAAGGAATGATAAATCTTTATTGAGTTACAAACATTTGGTCCTATCGAGCCTAAAAAAAGAGCTCAGCCAAATTTAAAAAAGCCCTGATATTATAAAAAATACAGGCAAATAAAATAAAGTAAGCCCTGTAATTAATATAAATACAGGCAAAATTAAATTGTAAGACGGATGTATATTCCCGCATATTGACTAAACAAAAATAAAAATTGTAAGACGGGTGTATATTCCCGCATATTGCTTAAATAAAAATAAAAATTGTAAGCGATCGCATAAGCCGTTTTAGCAGAGACTAAACGCAGTGATCTAACTGCTATCCAAGAGATATTCAGCGGCTGTGAGTCGAGGCACAGCAAGGTCAACTAGGCGACCAAATCAAATACCTCCAACGATTTCTTTGGAGAAAAACAAGCAGTTCATCAATATATAGGAGAAGTACTGCGAAAAAATTCTCGAAATGAGTATAAACAGAAAAAAAATTCTGGATGCCCAGTCAGATTTAGCCGAAAAAGTGTTGTACACAACCAATACTATACAGGAAAGGCATTAAAGAAAACAAAAATTGAAGAAAACATTAAAATTCTTGAAAAGTACCAAAAAGAACTCGATACCAACCACGAAAAGCTAATGGCAGATGGTATAGGAGAAGAAGATTACTTCAAGAAGAACGCATACAATAACACTATGATTAAAATCGAAGAGGCAATCAATGCATTAAAGATAAGCATTGTAAAAGACAAACCTCTGGTCGAATTTGATCAGCAAATTGAAGCAGTTCCAGATCAAAAGACTTCCATATTCATGAGGAAAATTGAAAACCTCAGAAGAAAAATGGAAGATCTAAGCATGGAATTAATAATCGACAACGATCAAATAAAAGGCTTAGACTGTTTATTTACACATCCAAAATCTAAAAAGTGAATTAAATTTTAATGTTGAAATCGAAGACATATTCGAAAAAATATATGACGAATATTATGAAGAACTTCAAAATTTAAAAAAGAAATTAAAAAAAAGAGCCTAACATTTCTTATCGCCCTAACTTGGATTTAGAAAAATTAAAAATTCCAATATTCTATGGCGATATTAAGGAATGGGCATATTTTTATAACGTGTTCCAAGAAATGGTACACAATAACGAGCTGTTGCCGAGCGCAGAAAAAATGCTACGTCTTCGTCTCTGCTTAAAAGGCGAAGCTGCGCGTTTAATACAACACCTTCAGATTTCAACAAAAAATTATGAAGCTGCATGGAGTCTGCTAGAGATGCAAATATTTTAGTACCTGTGACTTTGTCACTGCTACTTAAAAATCACTGGTAACAGCTGTGACAAGTTTCCTAAAGTAGCAGTGACAGGAATTAACGAACAAAGTAGCAGTCACAGTATCACATGAAAAATTGCGACTGTGACAAAATAGCATTCACAGTATCATATGAAAAATTGCGACTGTGACAAACTAGCAGTTACAGTATCATATGAAAAATTGCAACTGTGACAAAGTAGCAGTTACAGTATCATGTGAAAAATTGCGACTGTGACAAAATAGCATTCACCGTGGAATATAAAAATATGCGACTGTGATGAATTCATATTCATTAAAGCTATGAATTTTCTTCAATTTCAGATAAGTATAAATTGGTTAACATATAAAAAGTTAATTTATCTTTAAACGGGTAATATTTATGTACAAATTAAATTGATTACAGAAACCTCAATGCTGTAGTAAAGCCAATTATAAAACTTTTAATCTTAAAATTGCATCAATTTATATAGTAATTTAAAAAAAAAACTTATAAAAAGTATTTTATAAGTAACGAAATATTTTTAAAAGTAAGTTTTCGTTTAATTTAAATGGTTTCGATTGAGTATCCTTATATTGAAAAAACCCTTCAGAGAATGTATTTATTGTGACTTTAAAAATGTGCGTCTTAAAAAATAACGGATCATGTACATTAATTTTTGTACAAAACGGTTACAAATCAGTTCGCTTATATTTAATAAAAATTAAAGATGTCTGTGTCAAAAAGAACAAAAACGAGTTATGTGTGGCATTTTTTAAAGAAGTGGATGCTGTTTTCGCAAAATGTGATATTTGTAAATGCAAAATATCATATAAAACGTCAACATCAAATTTAAAAAAACATATGGAACGGAGGCATCCTACTGTTCGATTGGAAATGGTAATCTAATTTTGAAGTTATTATCAAATTGGTATTGTGAAAATATTTTTGCAGACGGAAATTACGCCAGCGCCGCAAAATGCGCCTGTTACTTTTGAAGAGGATATTCCATCAACTTCGACTGCATTACCAAAGCCTTTAACACAAACCAAGATTTTAAATGTCGCGCTGCTAAAATCAAAAAGTGAAATAACAAGCAAGTTATTTCAGCTGTTTACGGTGGATTTGCAACCTTTCTCTGTAGTTGAGGACAAAGGTTTTCGGGAATTTGTAACAGCTCTAAATCCATCTTATGACATTCGTAGCAGACGTATGATTTCAAAATCAATGATTCCTGCATTGTATGAGGAATGTAAACATAAGGTGCGAGAAATGATTAGGAGCGGGGAAAAGTTTTGTATCACCACTGATTGTTGGACATCGCGGAACACGTCTAGTTTCATTGCTGTAACTGCACATTATATGTCCGAAAATTTTGAACTAACGTCAGTGCTTTTATCGTCATCCCAACTGAGGCAAAATCATACAGCTGAAAACTTAAGTGAGGCGATACAACAAATCGTAAGTGATTGGAAAATTAACGATAAAATATTGCTAGCTGTGTCGGATAATGCTAGTAACATAAAAAGTGCTATAATTAATAAGTTAGGTTGGAAGCATTTTGGTTGTATGGCTCACACAATTAATTTAATTGTAAAAGAAGGATTACGCAATCCTGAAGTAGAACAAGTAACTGATAAAGTTAAAATAATAGTGGCTCACTTCAAGAAAAGTACTTCAGCGAATGAAGCGTTTGAAAATTACCAGCGCAACAGCGGTAAAGAACCTCTAAAATTAATTCAACAAGTTGAAACGAGGTGGAACTCCACACTGGCAATTTTGGAGCGTTTTTCGGAGTTGGAGGAAGCGGTGAAATGTACTTTGGTAATTAAAAACAAAAATTTACCTATATTAACCAGCGACGAGTGGGCGACTGTTGCTGCTCTGTGCAAAATTTGTAAACCATTTAGAGATGCCACAGTAAGCATTAGTGGTGAAACATATTGCACAGGTTCGCTGGTAATACCAATCGCAAATGGTCTATTAGATGTGTATAGATACTTGCGAACTGAAACATTTTCAAACACTATACAAAAAGTGATTGAAATTTTTTTAAATGGAATTAGGGAACGTTTTAGCAGTTTACAACACAGTAATACACTTACGGTAGCTACTTTTCTAGACCCCCGGTTCAAATTAGTGGCGTTGACTGATGAATCAGCAGCTCGTAACACAAAAAAACTTATAAAACGTTATCTAATAGATATGCAAAGGGAAGAAATAGAATTTCAGACTGAAAGAACAGAAGAAAATATTGAAAAATCAGTATCAATATGGAGTTCTTTCGATAAATACGCTAATGAACATAAACCACATGGTAGCGTAGAAGCAAAAGCAATATTAAAATTTAGCGCTATTTGGAACATGGCCAGGTTTCCCGTAGTTGCGACCCATTTCATTGGTGGCTTGAAAATAAATACAGATACCCTAAAATGGCAGAATTAGCCAAAAAGTATTTATGTGTTTTAGCCTCCTCCGTTCCTTGCGAGAGAATATTTTCCAAAGCGGGGCAAATTGTATGTGATCGTCGGTCAAGATTAAGCGAAAGGAATACTGAAATATTGTTGTTTTTGAATACAAATGGAAAATATTTACAAACATAATATTTTGGCCTTCTTTTCCATTTAATGTAAATATTTTTAACACTATTTAATTTTATCTTTTATGTATATACTTTGTATTTGGTGATTTTCTAAAAATGAATTTATTATGTTAATTTCTGTTTATTCTAATAAATATGTACATTGTACCTAAATGAAAAAAGGAAACAATTTTGCTCTACTTTATTGGCCTATGTCTGTTACAATTTTTATTTCAGTCACAGTCACAGTTTAAAATCACTGCTACTACAAAGTCACAGTCACAAGTTGCAGTGTTCCTTAAAAGTCACAACATCGCCCATCACTAGAATCTGCTAAACAAAGGAAAACCAAAGAATTCTGTTCACAACACAGTGGGATAGAATAATGGATCAACCAAATATAAATATTGACAATGCTGAAAGCGTGAGACAACTATTACAGCCCTATTCTGAAAAAACCTCTCAGCTGAGGCTATTCTTGCTCAAACCTCATAAGAAAAAAGCTTAAAAAAGTCACCACGTGAGGTAAAAAGCTTTTTGCTGTCAAAAAGCTTTTTTAATAAAAATAAGCAAACAAAAATGGACACACAAATGGGTAATCAACATATGTAAGTAATTTTGAAAATTTTAAATATATTTATATAGGGTGATTTTTTAAGAGCTTGATAACTTTTTTTTAAAAAAAAACGCATAAAATTTGCAAAATCTCATCGGTTCTTTATTTGAAACGTTAGATTGGTTCATGACATTTACTTTTTGAAGATAATTTCATTTAAATGTTGACCGCGGCTGCGTCTTAGGTGGTCCATTCGGAAAGTCCAATTTTGGGCAACGTTTTCGAGCATTTCGGCCGGAATAGCCCGAATTTCTTCGGAAATGTTGTCTTCCAAAGCTGGAATAGTTGCTGGCTTATTTCTGTAGACTTTAGACTTGACATAGCCCCACAAAAAATAGTCTAAAGGCGTTAAATCGCATGATCTTGGTGGCCAACTTACGGGTCCATTTCTTGAGATGAATTGTTGTCCGAAGTTTTCCCTCAAAATGGCCATAGAATCGCGAGCTGTGTGGCATGTAGCGCCATCTTGTTGAAACCACATGTCAACCAAGTTCAGTTCTTCCATTTTTGGCAACAAAAAGTTTGTTAGCATCGAACGATAGCGATCGCCATTCACCGTAACGTTGCGTCCAACAGCATCTTTGAAAAAATACGGTCCAATGATTCCACCAGCGTACAAACCACACCAAACAGTGCATTTTTCGGGATGCATGGGCAGTTCTTGAACGGCTTCTGGTTGCTCTTCACCCCAAATGCGGCAATTTTGCTTATTTACGTAGCCATTCAACCAGAAATGAGCCTCATCGCTGAACAAAACACGCGCGCGAAACACATTTCGAACCGAACACTGATTTTGGTAATAAAATTCAATGATTTGCAAGCGTTGCTCGTTAGTAAGTCTATTCATGATGAAATGTCAAAGCATACTGAGCATCTTTCTCTTTGACACCATGTCTGAAATCCCACGTGATCTGTCAAATACTAATGCATGAAAATCCTAACCTCAAAAAAATCACCCGTTATATATATATACAATAATTTCATATATATAATAATTAAATAAGTAATAATAAAAATGTAAAAAAATAAAAAAATTAAATAAAACAAAATGAATTATTTAAACATATGTAGATGCCTTTTTATTCATTCTTAGAGGAAGTAAAATGTACAGAGACAGAAAGTAACTTACATATACATATGTATATATTAGGGTGTCCGTTATTTACCAAATTGATTATTTTTGACGAGACGCCCCCTAAACTTTTAGTTTTCCATCTAAAAAAAAATATCAGACCATAAAAAGCCCTTAATTTTCATAATAAACCTTGCCCCAAACACGATACATTTCCCATGGAAATTACATGGGATTTTGCCACTTTTTACAAATATTTTTTTTTCTCTGGAACTTTCTCGTTTGTAGGAATAAAAAAGTCATATTCTTATACAGAATTGAATGCTCTACAAAAAACGTCCGAACAATTTTTCGATATACTCACCCCTTTAAAAGTTATTCAAGGTTAAACTTCTGGGTAATTTCTGGAATTTTCGAACTTTTCCGGAAAATTGAAATTTTTTTTTGTAAAATTCAATTGTTTTGTTCGACGTTTTTTGTAGAGCATTCAATTCTGTATAAGAATATGACTTTTATATTCCTACAAACGGGAAAGTTCCAGAGAAAAAAAAATGTTTGTAAAAAGTGGCAAATTCCCAAGTAATTTCAAGGGGAAATGTATCGTGTTTGGGGCAAGGTTTATTATGAAAATTAAAGGCTTTTTATGGTCTGATATTTTTTTTAGATGGAAAACTAAAAGTTTAAGGGGCGTCTCGTCAAAAATAATCAATTTGGTAAATAACGGACACCCTAGTATATATGCATATATTTATTTTTACAGAGGATTGGCTCATATAGAGCATATAACTATTACCAACGCATTTTTGCTAAGAGCCATGCCCGTAAAAATACAAACACGCCAGGAAACGCAGAAAATAGATATATTCGACTTCTGCATATAAAGGGTGATTTTTTAAGAGCTTGATAACTTTTTTAAAAAAAAAAACGCATAAAATTTGCAAAATCTCATCGGTTCTTTATTTGAAACGTTAGATTGGTTCATGACATTTACTTTTTGAAGATAATTTCATTTAAATGTTGACCGCGGCTGCGTCTTAGGTGGTCCATTCGGAAAGTCCAATTTGGGCAACTTTTTCGAGCATTTCGGCCGGAATAGCCCGAATTTCTTCGGAAATGTTGTCTTCCAAAGCTGGAATAGTTGCTGGCTTATTTCTGTAGACTTTAGACTTGACGTAGCCCCACAAAAAATAGTCTAAAGGCGTTAAATCGCATGATCTTGGTGGCCAACTTACGGGTCCATTTCTTGAGATGAATTGTTGTCCGAAGTTTTCCCTCAAAATGGCCATAGAATCGCGAGCTGTGTGGCATGTAGCGCCATCTTGTTGAAACCACATGTCAACCAAGTTCAGTTCTTCCATTTTTGGCAACAAAAAGTTTGTTAGCATCGAACGATAGCGATCGCCATTCACCGTAACGTTGCGTCCAACAGCATCTTTGAAAAAATACGGTCCAATGATTCCACCAGCGTACAAACCACACCAAACAGTGCATTTTTCGGGATGCATGGGCAGTTCTTGAACGGCTTCTGGTTGCTCTTCACCCCAAATGCGGCAATTTTGCTTATTTACGTAGCCGTTCAACCAGAAATGAGCCTCATCGCTGAACAAAATTTGTCGCGAAACACATTTCGAACCGAACACTGATTTTGGTAATAAAATTCAATGATTTGCAAGCGTTGCTCGTTAGTAAGTCTATTCATGATGAAATGTCAAAGCATACTGAGCATCTTTCTCTTTGACACCATGTCTGAAATCCCACGTGATCTGTCAAATACTAATGCATGAAAATCCTAACCTCAAAAAAATCACCCGTTACAAAGAACAGTTCCTCCATGCTCAAATACTTTTTAAAAAATGTAAAATATTGATTTAAAACAAAATAAACACTGATGTTTTCTATTATGATGGCTGCTTTCACACGTCACATATATTTGTGAGAATAGTGAGCATTTGAGCTTTTGAATTTTCGCCAGAATAAGGTAACCCTCACTACAGTGAGAAACATCACTGTAGTGAGGTTGGTGACTTTTGTGAGGGCATGAGAATAGGGCAGTTAGATACAACAAATGAGTGTCTTAACACTTTACAGTCACTGGGAATAAGCATGGAACAAGCTGATCCATTTATTGCGCGTGTAATTGTTCGGAAGTTGGACAAAGAAGGACTGAAATTATATGAGCAAACAGTTAGAAAGACGAGAGAAATTCAACAATTATCGGACATCAGAGATTTTTTGGATCAACACTTTCAAACATTGAAAGCAGTGGCTGATAAAGAACATCTTAGTAAAAATCGTAAACAACATATGTTCAAGGTCAATAATACCTTGAAAAATACAAGAGAGCCAATCAAACAAATGTGTTCCTATTGTAAAATTATAGGTCACACTTTACTGCAATACAGAAGATTCAAAAGCATAACAATTGATGATAGGCGTAAATGTGTAAGGGATAAGAAAATCTGCTACAGGTGCCTAAATCATAATTGGGGAGAAAATTGCAACAGCAACATCAAGTGTACGAAATGTTTTCGAAATCATCATGACACCTTACATGTAGAATCCGAAGAGAGCAAAAAAGTTATGTCCACAACAAATAGCTCAAAAGCAGTTATACTCGCTACAGCTAAAATAAGAGCAAAGACAGCAAGTGGAGATTATATATTGCTACGCGCACTTATAGATCAAGGAACACAAATAACCACAATATCCGAAGAAGCAGCACAGATATTAAAACTGCCGAGAATGAAAACAAAAACAAAACTATATGGTTTAAGTGACGCTGTAGTTGGTGAGTCAAAAGCTACAATTCAGGTTGAAATTAAACCAAGATTGTTAAGTAACTACAAAGAAAAGGTAAATGCCGTAGTTTTACCAGTTCTAACCAGCGCACAACCGGATATCTCATTTAATTACAACTTTCAAACATGGGAAAATTATACTCTTGCTGATCTGTTATTCAACAAATCAGACAGAATTTATATGGTAATTGGAGGAGATATATTCAGCAGTATAATTGAAAGCGGAATTAAAAAAGGTCACGATGTTCTTGGCCAAGAAACGAAATTCGGCTGGATATTATCTGGCATAATTAAAGAAAAAGTTACTGGCAAAATAACGACAGCGGTAATTAATTTGGAACGATTTTGGGAAATCAAAGACATATCAACTGATGATGATATACAAGAAGATGTCACCACCTTAAAGCAGTACGAAGAAACTACCAAAAAAGAAAAAGATTAACAGAAGCAATAATAAGGAGACAATACTGGATCATAGGGTTAAAAAATGCAATCAAAAGTTGTATACGAAAATGTTGCAAATGCATGAGATACAACCAGGTCACAGCAAAACAAATGATGGGCGATTTAACGGAATTCAGAGTGTCACCATCAAGTCCTTTTACCTACACCGGAGTTGACTATGCTGGACCGTTTCAGATGAGATGTTCTAAAGGCCGTGGGCAAAAATCATTCAAAGGATATGTAGCAGTTTTTGTATGACTTTCAACAAAAGCAATACGTCTAGAAGCTGTAAGCAATTTATCAACTGAAGCTTTTCTAGCAGCGTTAAGACGATTTTTTGCCAGAAGAGGAAAGAGTCTTCACATGTACTCCGATAATGGAACAAATTTTGCTGGAGCGAGCAGATGTATTGATAAGGAGTTCAAACACGCAGTAAAAATAGCAATGAAGTATCATCGATTTCAGCGAATGAACAAATATCTTGGCATTTTTCTCCCCCGGCGGGCCCACATTTTGGAAGAATGTGGGAAGCAGGAGTTAAAGGAATGAAGTACCATTTAAAAAGAGCAGTTGGAGACACAAAGCTAACATTTGAAGAAGTGTCAACAGTTTTAGCACAAATAGAAGCTTCGTTGAATTCACGTCCATTATATGCCATAAACGATGATAATGGAATAGATGCGTTAACACCAGGACACTACTTAATAGGAAAACCTATATTGTCAATCCCCTCTTTGGGTACGGATCTAAACATTTCCTTGTTAAACAAATGGAAATTAATGCAAAACATTCACCGAGATTTTTGGAATCGGTAGAAAGATGAGTATTTGCATTCACTGCAACAAAGGAACAAGTGGAAAATTCCAGCCAGTAATATAAAAGAAGGAGATATTGTCATTGTAAAAGATGAAAATACACAGCCTACTAAGTGGCCTCTTGGAAAAGTTATAGAAACGCATCCAGGAAATGATGGATGTGTTCGAGGTGTAACGTTAAAGCTTTGCAACAACACATTGAAAAGACCAATCCTCAAATTATGTCCACTTATAAAACAAACAGACAATAATAATGAAGATAGGAATGACGAAAGAACTTCTGCAATCACAACCATACCTATGAAGAAGCAACCTATAAGTATGTTTATGCTCATGATCTTAGCTTTCCTTTACATGGCAACAAGTACTCTTGGTATGAACATACACATTCCTCAAGAAAGAAGTGCAACAGTGAGCAAACTTCTTGAAAATACTACAATTTACCTGGACTCACTAGGAAAAATGGATGTAATCACATCTACCTGGGATTTGCTTATATATTATGATCTTAATGCATATTTCGAACAGTATAATATGCAAATTGCATTCAAATAGTAAAAAATCATTGCCAGCTATTATCCCAGTTTGAGGAGGCATGTAATGTCATATCATTATCACTAGGCAAACGTTACGAAGATTAAAGTCACAATCATAATTTGATTGTATACAATAAGAGGCAAAAAAGAGCTCCATTAGAATGGGTCGGTTCAATTTATAACATGCTGTTTGGGTTAGTGGATACAGATGATCAAGAAGTAATAGAAAGTAATTTTAAAACGTTACTTTCTAATCAACATCAGATCAAGAACAGACTAAAATCTCAAATCTCTTTATTAAACTCTACAGCCAACATTATAAATAAAAATTTGAACGAAGGCAATTCGCAGTTCTTTAAAATCCAAACACAAATAAACAAATATCAATCCGAAATTATAAAAGACATAAATCGTGATAAAATGGTGATTCAATTTCAAATGTTAGTTACTCAAATTACCATATTACTGAGTGAATGTGAAAAAATACAAAATGCAGTAATAGAAATGCTGATAGATTTAAACCAAGGAAGAATAAATCCAACACTTTTGACCCCAACACAATTACAAACAGAACTGATGTTAATAAAAGACAAACTACCAGCAAAGTTGTTAATACCTGGACAACAAACAAACACACAACTAAGAGATGTATACAACTTGATGAAAACACGAGGATTAATTGTGGACGATAAATTAGTCATAAAGGCAGAACTACCTTTAATTCAAAGTGAATCATCGGAAATATACAAACTAAAGGTAATCCACATGAATATAATAGAAGAATACTAAAAGCAAAACTAAGAAACGAATTTTAAGTTTACAACTTTGGACTTAACTCATATTTTTTGATGTCACAAGCAGAATTAAATAAGTGTACAAAAAGCCTCAACAACCATTTAATATGCAAAGGAAAATCTCCATGGTAGCCTGCTTTAGATCAAACATGCGAACTTTCAGCGTTGTTAAAAAGCGGCCACACCTACTGTAAATATGAGGAAGTGATTAAATCAATATTTTGGTCAGAACTCTCTGAAAAAACACTTAGATCTTTAAAGTGTTCAAAAATTCTACGATCCATCTAGACTCTCAAAAAGGCAAAACGCAGATATTGGATATTCTGGCACAAGGAACTCTTTCAATCAAAGCTGGCTGTACTGCAAGATATGAAAGTATCACCTTAATCGGCATGCAAATATTTAAAATGCAGAGCGCCATCAATCCGACGTTGGACCCGATCGTGACAACTATAAAGGAAATAGCGGAGGACCATATAACTACTCTTCAAATAAGTAGAATAGACGACAACGAAGAGCAGAGAAAGCTACGAGAAGGCATTGACAAGATCAGCAACAACGTATTAAAATTAAGTGAGTTGTTGTTGTGAAGTGAGTGGGTTTGGGACCCGCCACGTAAAAAAACAGTACCAATGAAAACTAAACGACAGCCTTGCTGTTGTTAACTCGGCTATAACCGCGTAAGCGGTGTCTACGCCAGTAAAGAAGAAGAGTTAAATTTAAGAAACCATAGATAGTGGACATTTATCTTTAGTGTTAGTAGTAATTGTAATATTATGCCTTTTAATACTATATTTCCGTCATTAATGTAAAGCGAATCATGCTGATAGAATCATTGTCAATATTCCCAACCGATAGAATATTAATAACATAAAAAATACAGTCCACTAGTTTTAAATAATCATTTATTTCCCTCGGCAATATATTCAAATATCATTGAACATGCTTACTTATCAGCAAAGCCGAAATTCTACTAAATGTAAATATCTATTTATATATTAATATACTTACATACATACATATGTATTTATAAACATAATTTGCATTTACATGCAATGCACATCTAATAATAATAAAAATGCATGGGACACAAATCATAAATATACAGCAGAGATAACATTAAACACACACACACACAAATGCAATAAATTGTACACTTGAAATCAACCCCATGTCAAGCAGCAATAAACAATATGCTGCAATACATAAAAACATACACACATACACATATATTTAGTTATTTAAGATAGTTTTAAAAATTGTATATAAGCAAGAAAAATACGAAATAAAATCAGAATGAATAAATTCTCACTCGATGAAGGTCTTTTCATTTCCCCCACCAGAGGTAAGGGATGATAAATCTTTATTGAGTTATAAACACATACTGTTAATATGTTACATTACTATAAAACTAATCATATAGAGTAAAGTCGGTCTGATGTTCGAAAATCCTGATATTAGTTATAAGAAAAATTAACTAACTTCGGTGGAAAAAGACAGAAAATTATCAAAATCTGCTCATCAATCCGGAAAATCCAAAGCGCGGTAATCAGGTGTATTGGTGTGCAGAAGCAGCAACTTACAATCACTGACTAATTTGGATTGGAAGGTTTGCTATTTCGCCGATATCACTTTTTGTTGGACACAGAGGAGAAAACCATTAGCTGTTTTAGAAACTTTTTTGGCGCCACAAAAAATTACTTTATTACCTTAGCCTAAAAGTATACTAAAATTTTGATCACTAATTATCCAACTTAAGTTTAGGGTTGCCAAGTATTGTTTATTTTGTATTTATATTTTTAATTGTTTGTATGAATATAAGTTAACACACCATAGTAGCCAACAACAAAAGAACAGCAACAACACGCTTCCGGACAACATTTCAATTCCACCGAAATCGCTGACGATGCGTCTGGAGCTGAGCGTGCGAAACAACGATATTGCTGACGACGCGCTCAACGAGTTGCGCGTGACAACAACAAACACCTATCGCTGCTACTGCGCTGGCAAGTCACGCGGCAGAGCATTTTTCAGACAGGTATTTAGGCGTAGTTGCCGCTGCAATAGTTTTAAGAAGTTCAGTTGTAATTACTCGCTCGACCTTAACGGCTGCCCTTGCTCCAAAGCAAGGGAAATAAAGAATATCATTAATTCATAAACAACCGGTCTTGTAATTGGCGCCCAACGTGGGGCCACAACAAAATCCTTGTAAAGGATAATTTCGTGGCCGCGGTGCTCGGACGCACGCCAAGCCGAGGCGTAGCCATCGAGGGACTAAACTAACAACCATCGAGAGACTAAACTAACAGCCATCGAGGGACTAAACTAACAACCATCGAGGGACTAAACTATTACTATTACTACAATATGAAAGAATCTATGTAAGTAGAGTGCTCGAGATATTGACATATTCGTTGAATTAAAGCATCAGCTTAAAAAATATTAATATAAATATTAATTTAAGTAAAAATTGTTTTGATTAAAAAATTGTTTTGATTGAAAATAAAAAATTTTAAAGTGAATAAAGAATAAAGGGAATATCAAGGAACATGGACGAAAATATTCTTCGCGCCGTGCTGGGTGCCGCTGTGCGGACAGCAACGGAGCAGACGAGACGCGACTTCCAAACGACTATTGACGAACTTACCGCTAGGTTAACACTAATCGAAAGACCGGTTCAGGTAGAGGAGTATAGGGAGATTGCAATTGACCCCACTGTTAGGTGCGATGAGTCGCTGGATGTTGTAAAGTCGTTGCCGGAGTTCAATGGTGACCATTCACGATACGTGTCGTGGCGCCAGGCGGCTCATACCGCGTATAAGATTTTTGAAAACGCGCAGGGCAGCTCGAAACATTACCAGGCAGTGGCTATTATTAGGAACAAAGTAGTTGGATCTGCGGATGCGACACTATCGTCGTTTAATACAATTCTCAATTTCAAAGCCATAATAGCAAGGCTCGATTTCACCTAGTCGGACAAAAAACCCGTCTATATATTGGAACAAGAAATGTCCACCCTCCGGCAGGGAAGACTATCTATTACAGCATTTTACGATGAGGTGGGAAAGAAACTAACGGCTATTATCAACAAAAATTTGATGACCTACGAAAACAAGAAAGACGTCTTGGAATCGCTTAATACCAAGTATCGTCAGGACGCATTAAGGGTGTTCATATCGGGTCTTAACCACCCGCTGTGCGATATTCTATTTTCGTCAAGGCCAGCTGACATGGCATCGGCCTTGGCACTCGCACAAGAACTGGAATCCAACCAGACGCGCTCACTATTTGCTCAGAGGTTTTCAGACACTAAATCCCCAGCCAATGGCATGCAATCACGCAATTTCACCGGAATGCCGTTAATAAGCCCTCACTTCTTTAGGCAGTCAGGCGGGCAACCGCAACAGAGACCTATTTCCAGGCCCACCCCAATGGATGTGGATCCAAGCCTCTCTAAACTCAGATATCCAACGCAGAATATAGGTTCCAATTTCAAAGCAGCACCACAAGTGGTACAACCATCAACTTCCTCTCCTATCGCAAGGAATTTCCCTTCAGGAAGAACAGCCTTCGGGAACCAATACTCGAGAAATATTATAACTTCTGATACTCAACAGGCACAGAAAAGACAACGCGATAGTGACCGTGCTAACCTAAATAAGATACAACGCTTGAACCATTTAGGACAAAGTACCGTGACGGACGATATTAATGGGGATCCCAACTGTTATTACCAACCCGAATATTTTGATGACTATGCATACAACGAGAACTCTTATACTGACTGTCCACCCCAAGAAGAAACTACAGACGAGATAAATTTTTTAGGGGTAGATCCCTGCTACCATACGTTAGCAGGACATTCGGAGGAAAGCAATTAAAATTATTGATAGATACAGGTACGTCGAAAAACTACATTAAAGAATTCAACTGGAAGGGTATCAAACATGTAGCATCACCCTTCTTTGTTACGTCAATTCATGGCAAGAACGAAGTCACCAAGAAATGCACCATAAATATTTTCAATACAAATACCTCATTTTTCATTTTACCGACCCTGCATACTTTCGACGGTATAATCGGCTATGACCTTCTACGAGAAATAGACGCCAGACTGGACATAAAAAAGGGCATTATTAATTATGGAGGCTGTTCAGAAAAACTAATGTACTTCTATTGTAAGGATGTTAACAGCATCATTGCCAATGAAGACATCGAGCAATTGAAATTAAAACACGCTGCTGTTTTTTCCGACCCAAATGAGTCCTTGCCATACAACACAAATATCATAGCCACCGTACGCACGGAAGATAACGAACCAGTTTACGCCAAGTCGTACCCATACCCAATGGCAGCTTCCGCGTTCGTGAACGAAGAAGTGAGTAATCTGTTGCGCGATGGCATTATAAGGCCATCACGATCGCCTTATAATAGCACAGTGTGGGTGGTGTACAAAAAAGGAACAAACGAGGCAGGGGAAAGGAAGATGCGTATGGTAATAGATTTCAAAAAACTAAATGCGAAAACCATCAGCGATAGATACCCCATTCCCGATACTTCGGTCATTCTGGCCAACCTGGGAAAATCATCACTTTTCACCACTATAGATTTAAAATCCGGTTTCCACCAAATCACGCTGGCGGAGAAGGATAGAGAAAAAACCGCATTCTCCGTAAACAACGGAAAATACGAGTTTTGCAGGTTACCATTTGGTCTGAAAAACGGCCCCAGCATTTTCCAGCGCGCCATCGATGACGTCCTCAGAGACGAAATCGGTAGAAGCTGTCACGTCTATATAGACGACATAATTATATTCTCCAGTGACTACGAAACACACCTGCAAGATGTGAGCCGGATTCTTGAAAAATTATACTCGGCAAATATGAGGGTATCCCTGGAAAAAACTCAGTTCTTTAAAGCTGAGGTTGAATTTCTTGGATTTGTTGTTTCCAAAGATGGCATTCGAACATCAAAAGAGAAAGTGCAGGACATTGTGAACTACGAAGTTCCGAAAACGCTTCGCGCTTTGCGCTCATTCCTAGGGTTGTCCGGTTATTATCGGCGCTTCATTAAAGACTACGCGCAAATTGCCAAACCCCTAACAAAATATTTAGGGGGTGAAAATGGAACAATTGGTGCAAATGTTTCTAAAAAAATAGAAATTGTATTTGATGATGAAGCCCATAAAGCTTTCCAGAGAATTAAAAATATTTTGTCCTCAGAGGATATCCTTCTTCTCTACCCAGACTACGATAAACCCTTTGATTTAACCACAGATGCGTCCTCTCATGCGTTAGGGGCGGTGCTTTCACAGGGAGGCAGACCTATTACTATGATATCGCGAACCTTGTCTCAGGCAGAGAAACATTATGCAACCAATGAGCGAGAGCTCCTCGCAATTGTTTGGGCTCTTCAAAAACTTAGAAATTACCTATATGGTGCAAATAACATTAACATTTATACGGATCATCAACCCCTCACCTTCTCGATTTCGGACAAGAATCCGAATGCTAAGCTAAAGCGATGGAGGGCTTTCGTGGAGGAATTCTCACCTAGATTCCACTATAAGCCAGGTAAGGAAAACGTTGTGGCGGACGCATTATCGAGACAACATATAAATACCTTAGACCCTAAAGCAGATTCCCCATCAGATGACGAGACGGCTCATAGCGAAGAATCGTCAACGGACGTTATCACCACGTCTCCGAACCCCATCAATTCCTTTAAAAACCAGATAATCCTTGAAGAAGGGCCCACAAGCTCAAAAACCACGAAAATTTTGTTCAAGTCACAAATCAGGCACCATATAACCTTTCAAAACATAGATGCAATCTTTGAACAGATAAAGGACTGCATTAACCCCAATACTACTAACGGACTACTTTGCGAGCTTTCCGTCCTTGGGAAAATCCAAAACAAGATCAAAAATGATTATCCAGCCGTGAAGTTCGTCCACACAAAGTTTTTGGTCACGGACATCTTTAATGAAGACGACCAAAAGGAAATTCTTCATACAGAGCACAGCAGAGCGCATCGCTCCCTTAAGGAAAAAGTGCTGCAAGTCTTGAGAGATTACTATTTTCCGCATATGCGCAAAATGCTGAAGGAAATAATCGTAAACTGTAAAATTTGCCAGGAAGCAAAGTTCCAACGCCATCCGTCAAACCCCGAAATAGGACGCACACCGATTCCTAGCAAACCTGGTGAGATACTCCATATAGACATTTTTTCGACGGACGGCAAACACTACTTGACCTGCATAGACAAATTTTCGAAATTTGCCTTAGTCCAATCAATTGCTTCTAGATCAATAGCAGATATAAAGGAACCTATAATTCGTATCATAAATTTTTTCAAAAATACCAAAAGTTTTGTTTGCGACAATGAGAAATCTCTAAACTCAAATACTGTAAAATCCCTACTGAAAGATCATTTCAATATTTCGATTTTTACAACACCGCCTCACCATAGTACAACGAATGGACAGATAGAGCGGTTTCACGGCACACTTTCAGAAATTAGCAGATGCATTAAGTTGGGCCAATTCATTCAGTGACAAGACAACGGCCTATTGACATTATTCATTCTGACACACAGAAATTTCTAGATGAAGTCAAAGACAGCTTGATCAAAGCACAAAATTCTGACCTTAACTACCACAACCGAAAAAGGGTAAGAAACATTTTTAAGCCAGGGGAGAAGGTCTTTATAAAGGCCAACAGGAGACTTGGTAACAAACTTAGCAAATTATACACAGAAAAAGTAGTTCAAAAAGATTTGGGAACAACCGTTCTTATCGACGGAAAACAAATTCACAAAGGTAATCTGAGATAATTTTGTTTCATCATTAGGCTCCTGATTTTGATGGCGGCTGCGTTATCGCGGTCAGAAATTCTGAATTTCACTGAGTCCGTCTACATTCCTATTTCGGACGGGGAGGTTGCAATTTACCGCCAGTACAAACACATCATTCACCACCTGAATTTGACCATTTACGAGAACATAGCCGAAGAAACGCATAATCTTCTTGAGAATTTCCCGCAGTCTCACATTAGGAAAACCGTTCAACTGGACATAGACCGCATATTACGATTAATAGATTCATTAAGAATTCATCACCGACAATCCCGTAGCATAAACTTTCTTGGCACCGCTCTCAAATACGTAGCTGGAACTCCCGATTTCGATGACTTTAACCAACTTCAGACACGGGCAGAATCCCTAATTGAAGCAAACGAGCAACAGATTTACATTAATAGCCAGCTCCAAGTTAAAATTAACCAGTTAACCGACACCGTAAACAAATTGATTAGCTCGACCAAACAGCATGAGATTGACACTGGACATCTTTTTGACTTGATATCAGCAAGAAACAGAGCGTTAATAGACGAAATAGAATCAGCTCTTTATTCCGTCACTTTGGGTAAGATACAATTAATTAACCCAATATTGTTAAATAGTGATGAGGTTAAAAATTTACTAACTAACGAGCACTCTACAGATATTACAATAAGCGATTTACTAACAGTCTCAAAATTAAAAATTTTGCAAAATTATAATAACATATATTTCGTAATTAAATACCCAATGGTAGAACAAAATTGTAAGAAAATTAGGATTAAACCAGTTGTAAAAAATTTTAAGTCAATTATGATAGAGACCAGTGTAGTATCTAAATGCAACAATACATATCAACAACTAGCGAATTGTAAAAATTCTTTATCAACAATATTTTGTCAAATGTCAAACATGAATAGCTCTTGCGTGTTGAATTTGTTAAGCCAGCGCCTAGCGTCCTGCCAGACTATTACAGCTGATCATATCGAAGCGGTGGAAGAAATTGACGACGGTTTAATTATTATAAATGATAAATTGGTTGAAGTTCGCGAGGGAAACTCCCCGCCTGTAATTTTGAATGGGACATTCATGATAAAGTTCACAGAGAATGCTACCATCAATGGCACTACGTACACCAACTGGAGGAAGATTGTGCGCGCGCACCCTGAGGCCGCACCCGCACAATTTGTGAACCTGACAAATCATACCACACTCTTGTCACTTCCTTACCTGCACAACATTAACCAAAAAAATCTGCGACACATTGCATCGTTGAGGGGGCTTGTCGAAGCACAGTCGTCTCAGTGGCTTATAGCCTACACCTTAACAATAGTATTTTTTATTGTTTGCATATCAGCCTACATAATCTACAAAGTACGGAAGCGCAGTGCTAATATTGCAATATTGAGCAGCGTTCTTAAGGGATCCGTGGACGTCCCCTCTTCTAGCGGGGGAGTAGTTAACACACCATAGTAGCCAACAACAAAAGAACAGCAACAACACGCTTCCGGACAACATTTCAATTCCACCGAAATCGCTGACGATGCGTCTGGAGCTGAGCGTGCGAAACAACGATATTGCTGACGACGCGCTCAACGAGTTGCGCGTGACAACAACAAACACCTATCGCTGCTACTGCGCTGGCAAGTCACGCGGCAGAGCATTTTTCAGACAGGTATTTAGGCGTAGTTGCCGCTGCAATAGTTTTAAGAAGTTCAGTTGTAATTACTCGCTCGACCTTAACGGCTGCCCTTGCTCCAAAGCAAGGGAAATAAAGAATATCATTAATTCATAAACAACCGGTCTTGTAATTTATATAAGCAAAATTTAAAAGCAATGCCAATTATTAAGACACCGCCTCCAGGAGGGGGTAAATTAAATAAAACTGCCAAAATGGATGTTACAATCGAAGAACTAACAAAAAAGCTAGAGGAAATGGAACAAATTTGTAAAAAACTCTCACTGGAAGTAAATTCTTTAAAAGCCGAAAATATAAAGCTCAAGTCAACCGATGTAAAGAAAATTGCGAATTTGGAAAATAAGGTTGAATTTTCAACGGATGAAGAAGAACTAGGTAGAGAAACGGAATGGATTCTTAAAAAACGGCCAGCTAAAAAACGGAAAACGGAGTATTCTCCTGATCTTCCGGAAAAAGAACCAAACCAAATCAAAACCGATTACCCCAAAAAATAGTTCGCGGCCTCCACCAATTACGGTGTCTGGAGATGCCAACGGCAGTAATTATCAGCAACTATATACAATTGCAAAATCGGAGACAAAAAACAATTTTACCATTAAACTCTTAAATAATGGAATATACAAAGTAAATGCTTTCGCCATAGAGGACTACAGGTGCATATTAAAAGCACTTTCGAGTAGAAATATATCTTCGTATAGCTTTGAGAACAAGCAAACGCGGTTAATTAGAGTCATTGTAAAAAATTTGCACAATTCTTATGATCAAAAATCGATTATTAATGACTTAAAAGAGCAAGGATTAAATGGACTGAGTGCTGTCAATCGTCTTCAATGGAAGACTAAAACTCCCCTCGACATGTTTTTGGTAACATTCGATCCCAGGGAGAACATAAAAAAGATTTACGAAACCAAACCTATTTTAAATTCAATTATTTCTATTGAACCGGTAAAATTGCCTAAGATGATACCACAATACAAACATTTGGCACACAAAAAACTATTGTGGTAAACAACCAAGATGCGTTAAGTGCGCCGGTAAGCATAAGACATCTGAATGTTCGAAACCAGAGAAGCAGCAGCCTAAATGCTGTAACTGTGGCGAAGCACATCCAGCCAACTATAGCGCCTTGTTGCCAAAGAATTACAAAAAATACGAGCTAACACAATCGCCCAAAAAAAAGGTGATGGTCTAACCCAAAAGGTAGAGGTCCCTGAAGACTTCGGAAAGAAAATCAATGAATATCATCAACAAGAAAATCCTAAAATTACAGATGAAACATCAAAAAAATCTACTTTTGCTCATGTTTTAAAAGCAAATAATAATGACAATATTCACAAACCTATTTTAAAATTAAAAACTATGAAACCTACCATACAATTCATCCTAGCAATTGCGCCCGAGGCGGAAGCGCAAAATTAATTAAAAATACGATTAAACATTTTGAGGAAGAAAAACTTTCAACTGATAAGTTTCAAGCTACAACAGTGACTATTTACGAAGTTAAAAGTCCGCTCTCACTTACCTCTGTGTACAGTCCTCCAAGGCATCAAATCCAATTTGAAGAGTACCAACACTTAATAAACAGACACAGGTATAGATTCATATAGGTGAAGATTTCAACGCAAAGAACACGCACTGGAGTTCAAGGCTTATGACTACAAAGTGGAGAGAACTCTACAAAGCACTGCAGTCAACCGGAAGTTACGCATTTTCGACGAGCTTACCATCATATTGGCCTTCAGATAATCAAAAGGTTCCAGGCCTTATAGATTTTTTCATTGTGGGCAAAATATCCCGGAACTACTTGTCGATCAATCAGGGTTATAACCTTAACTCGGATCATTCTCTGATCTATTTAACCTATAGCGAAACCATCATCTTTAAAGACAGGACCGCGGCTTTGTATAATCAACGTATGGATTGGGAATACTTTAGAATGATCATGGAACGTTATGAAAGTAAATATGACTGTATCTTAAAAACAGACCAGATGGAATCTGAAATTTTACACTTTACAACAAGTATGCAGCACACAGCTTGGAAAAGTACACCAGAATTAAGGAAAATTGCTGTTGACTCTCAATATCCCAATGATATTAGAGTAATTATTAAATTAAATAGAAAGCTACGACGTAGGTGGCAGCTCCATTCCATTTTAAATAAAGTTTCTAAAGATCTTAATCGAAAAATTAAAAGGTTTAAAAATGAAAGTTTCGCAAAATATCTTCGGTCCCCAAACAATGGAAGAAATTCCGACTACTCTCTCTGAAAATGTTGTAAAAGACTACATACACCAGAAACTCAAGTATGTCCCATTCAAATAAGTGCTGATAGCTCGGCCAGAAGCGATTCAAAAAAAGCAGAAGTATTTTCGGATTATTTAGCCAAAATATTCTCCCCATATGAAACACACGTAGATTATCCTACTGCTTCCAGTCAAGAAAAGGAAGAAGTCTCAAGTTGCACAAGCAGAGAGCTAAGTGAGGAAATCAAAAATTTGAAAAACTAAAAAATCGCCCAGTTACGACCTGATTACTGCCGAGGTCTTAAAACAGATTCCTCCAATAAGTATAATAAAAATTACCAACATTATTAAATACGTGCCAACTTATTGGAAAATTGCTGAAGTTATCATGATTCCAAAGCCAGGAAAACAAGGATATGATGTATCTTCTTACAGGCCCATATCACTTCTACCGATAATATCAAAGCTTTTTGAGAAAATTCTCATAAAACGTCTCAATAAAATCATTGAACGAAGAACCATAATTCCAGCGCATCAGTTTGGGTTTCGAGCCAACCATTCTACGATTGATCAAATCCACAGGATAACAGACATTATTGAAAAAGCCTTGAGGAAAAAAAATTCTGCTCTGTCGTGTTTTTGGTTTTTGGTTTGGTTTGGTTTGTCACAAAGGACTGCTTTCGAAACTGAAACTGATTTTACCGAAACAGTGTTATGACATCATAAAATCGTATTTATCAGATCGCTACTTTCGCGTTAAACAAGGAGACAATTATTTTACCCTTAGGGAAATAAAAGCTGTAGTTCCACAAGGTAGTGTGTTGGGCCCTCTTCTTTATATTATATTCACGCACGACCTGCTAGTAGATGGCAATTATACAACATTTGCAGATGATACCGCGTTACTTGCTGTTGGTAGTAGTGAACACGAGTCCACTCCAAAAAGCTGTGAATAAAGTCCTACAATGGGCAAAGAAATGGCAGGTAAAACTGAATGAAGCAAAGTCTGTACACATTGTTTTCACATACAACAAGATACAGCACTTACCAATTTTCATAGACGGTGCACGAATACCGTACTTTAATTCCGCTAAATACTTAGGAATGACGCTTGACTTTAGGCTACGGTGGAAGGTTCACGTAAAAAACAAACGTAAGGAGCTGGACATCCGACTTAAAAATTATAATTGGTTAATCGGTAACAAATCAGTGTTATCCATCCAAAATAAGTTACTTATCTATAAGCAAATACTCCGACCGATATGGAGCTATGATGCCCAACTCTGGAGATGTACTAACGCAAACAATAAGAAAGTCATTCAACAATTTCAAAACAAAGTTCTAAGACTAATTGTCAAAGCGCCTTGGTATTGTAGATGTGCTGATATAGAGCGTGATCTAGGCGTAAACTCGGTTAACGCAAAAATATTAAAAATTGCAACAACACATAGCGAAAGATTGCTACAGCATTGTAACGAAGAAGTAGCCATGTTAACTTCTAGAGATGGACCACCATGATGACTCAAACGCCTCAAACCTCGCGATCTTTCGAATTAGCCAATACTCTCATAGTAGTTTTGTAATTTTGTAATTATACGTATAAGTCATATTCAAGTTGCTTGTTAGTTCTTTCTTTTATTTGAATGTAATGTACAATAAATAAAATTAAAAAAAAACAAAAAAACTTTCATTGAGATAACTCACATATTGGCCGATATATCCGGTACAAAGTTCCGGGTGACTTATCGATTCGATTATCTTTATATTAGATATATGGGCACTAGGAAATTATGGGTCCGACTCAACCCATTTTTGACATACAAACATACCATTGTCAGAGAAGAACTATCTCTGTGTTTCAAATATATGTATATCTCAGACATTGACGGATATTTTCTAACCTACTCGGTACCTAGGGTCTTGAACAGCTTTAGTTGGATTTGAACAATTTCCTGTAATCAGACATTATTCGTGAAAAGTTTAATCCCATTAATGGCTTCTGGTTTTGTGTACTGGAAACTGAACCATTCAAATGGATTTTTAAATTGTGCTATATGGGAAGTCAGCGTGGTTGTTGTCCGATTTCGCTCATTTTCACAACGTCACAATAAGATTATGAAAAAAAATTCTTCTTCTTCTTTACTGGCGTAGACACCGCTTACGCGATTATAGCCGAGTTAACAAAAATGCGCCAGTCATTTCTTATCTTCGCTACATGGCGCAAATTGGATATTCCAAGCGAAGCCAGGTCCTTCTCCACTTGGTCCTTCCAACAGAGTGGAGGTCTTCCTCTGCTTCCCCCGGCGGGTACAGCGTCGAACACTTTCAGAGCTGGAGTGTTTTCGTCCATCCGGACAACATGACCTAGCCAACGTAGCCGATGTTTTTTAATTCGCTGAACTATGTCAATGTCGTCGTATATCTCGTACAGCTCATCGTTCCATCGAATGCGATATTCGCCGTGGCCAACGCGCAAAGGACCATAAATCTTTCGCAGAACTTTTCTCTCGGAAACTCGCAACGTCGACTTTTCCGTTGTTGACATCGTCCAAGCCTCTGCACCATATAGCAGGACCTGAATTATAAGCGACTTATAGAGTTTGGCTTTTGTTCGTCGAGAGAGGACTTTACTTTTCAATTTCCTACTCAGTCCGAAGTAGCACCTGTTGGCAAGAGTAATCCTGCGAAATTATCTACAACTTCAAAGTTATAACTGTCAACAGTGACGTGAGAGCCAAGTCGCGAGTGCGACGACTGTTTGTTTGATGACAGGAGATATTTCGTCTTACCCTCGTTCACTGACAGACCCATTTGTTTTGCTTCCTTGTTCAGTCTGGAGAAAGCAGAACTAACGACGCGGGTGTTGGGGCTGATGATATCAATATCATCGGCATACGCCAGCAGCTGTACATTCTTATAAAAGGTTGTACCTGCTCTATTAAGTTCTGCAGCTCGAACTATTTTTTCCAGCAACAGATTGGAAAAGTCGCACGATAGTGAGTCGCCTTGTCTGAAACCTCGTTTGGTATCGAACGGCTCGGAGAGGTCCTTCCCGATCCTGACGGAGCTTTTCGTGTTGCTCAACGTCAATTTACACAGCCGTATTAGTTTTGCGGGGATACCAAATTCAGACATCGCGGCATAAAGGCAACTCCTTTTCGTGCTGTCGAAAGCAGCTTTGAAATCGACGAATAGGTGGTGTGTGTCGATTCTCCTTTCACGGGTCTTTTCCAAGATTTGGCGCATGGTGAATATCTCGTCGGTTGTTGATTTGCCAGGTCCAAAGCCACACCGATAAGGTCCAATCAGTTTGTTGACGGTGGGCTTTAATCTTTCACACAATACGCTCGATAGGACCTTGTATACGATGTTGAGGAGGCTAATCCCACGGTAGTTGGCGCAGATTGTGGGGTCTCCTTTTTTTATGGGTCGGGCATAGCACACTTAAATTCCAATCGTTGGGCATGCTTTCGTCCGACCATATTTTACAAAGAAGCTGATGCATGTTCCTTATCAGTTCTTCGCCGCCGTGTTTGAATAGCTCGGCCGGCAGTCCATCGGCCCCGCCGCTGCACAGAGGCTGATGCGAATCTTTGCTGCGACAAGAGAGTTATCCGAGTCGATGTTATGACCTCGGAGCGCACGCACATCTAAAACACTGGAGACGTGTCTTGCATCTATCACAACATGATCGATGAAAAAAATTACACATATTAAATTTTGTCGAAGTCGGTCAGTCGGTTCCCAAGATATGGGATTTCACCAAAAAGTGGGCGGTGCCACGCCCATTGTCCAATTTTCTCACCGGCTCTTATAAAGCTTTCTTATACCATCCGGCGGCAAATTTTTATGTCGTTTTGAACAGTACCATGCTCACATTATAGGCAGTAGTTCTTGTAATATTCGAGCTGAGCGAATTTGGTTGTTTGGAAATATGTATAATAAACTTATTAGAGGGCGGGGCCACGCCAAAATTTGTTTCCCACAGGTGCCCTTGCCTACTGCGCCAAATATGAGTTTTATATCTTAATTAGGCGCTTAGTTTTGGCACTTTATGGGTTGTCGGTTAATGGCGATTTGTGGGCGTGACAGTGGTCCGATTACAGAATCTGCAAACCTACGTTCAAATAGCACCTACCCGTCTGAAGAACAACAAGCCGAGCTATTCAAATACGGCGGCGAAGAACTGATAAAAAGCATGTATCAGCTTCTTTGTAAAATATGGTCGGATGAAAGCATGCCAAACGATTGGAATTTAAGTGTGCCCAATTCACAAAAGGGAAACCCCACAATCTGCGCCAAACTACCGTGGGGTAAGTCTCCTCAACATCGCGTATACGGTTCTGTCGAGCTTATTGAGTGAAAGTCAATCGTCGATCTGGAACAGTTGAATACGAAAATTCAAGTTGTCTTTACTCTTCATCAGCGACCGCGACCGGTAACTTGTATGCTATATAATTGTCAGAAACAATAGTTGAAACTTTTAATGGAACGTTGTATACTTGTAAGCGCACAATTTTGGTGAGCTACTTCGCTCAAATATCCTAAGTTTCAATATCACTGAAAAAGTTACAAACAAACCTGCAAGCAAACATACAAGTGAAGCTAATAAAAATGTATTAAAATCTCGACGGTTTTTATGGAATGAAAAATAACTCCATAGGTCCCGCAATCACTAGACATTAATTTTAGGCGAAATATCTGGAACTTTTTGGAAACCGTATTCGAAAACACCGAATTTCATCAAAATAAAGCCAAAAAACTGGATCATCGACTTCTTCGACTTAGTTTCAAGATATCCGGAAATAATACTAGAAATCGAGTGGGGAGCATGCGTCGACATCTGGGGAGAATAATTGCAACAAAATGTAGGCAAAAAACAGCTAAAACTATTGTAATTATTTTTTTTATATAAATAATCATTGTTGTACGTAAACTTTTTTGATATGAATAATGCGCATTTTAAGCTTTAGCGTTAATTTATTTTATTTGTGTAAACAATGAAATATTTTGGTATGCTATGTTTAATGTTAAATATACATATTTTGAAATAGATAAAAAAAACTGAAATTTTTTTTCATTTTATAAAAAGTAAACGTGTCGTAATTTAATAGAACTAGGTGTATGTAAACAGGTGTATGAAAAATTGTACACAATTGCGTGCAGATATTGTTTCCTGATTGAAACTTCAGTGCCGAATTAGCGCGTTTTCTCCAAGGCGGGTGCTACCGCCACACAGAAGCGCAATAAGCTGACTACTTCACGCCTAAACAAACTATTATTTTTAAAGTCCCTTTAAATAAATAAACAAACTATATAAAATAAATTTTTTATTATTTGTTTATTATTGATGGTAATACTAAAAGAAAAAAAATAATAATTAAAAGAATATAATCATATGAACAATCGATTATCTTAGTTTTTTAGCGACTAACTGCAATTAATAGCCGCATGGACTAAATCAAATAATTCATTAATCGATTAAAAAAATTTTGTCATTTTCCAATATTTCATGAAAATTTCTTCACGCTCGATGCCTAAAGCTTGTACAAATAAAGTATTAGGATTAGTATTAAATTAATTCGTTCTGCGTTTTATTTCTTCTGTACTAATTTAAATTTGGAGGATGGAGGCATGTGTAGAAAGTCACGCAAGTGAGGAAAGTTCTATGATTGTCATTCACTTGGGAGTGGCCAGAAACGACTTCCGGTCTTTGACCAAGTATCCTCTGGGTAGCCTAAAAACATCCGTTTGAAGGCGAGCTAAAGTGAGAAGGCGAAATATCCCCTGCATAGGGTTGGTGTGTGTGTGTAAAAAAACACCCCTAAGAAAAGTAGCAATCAGACCCCACCTTTGATGACGACCATTGCAAACGAAATAGGGCTACGAATTGAGGGCATGCACCTGGAATGTCCGGTCCCTTAACTGGGAAGGTGCCGCTGCCCAGCTTGTAGACGTCCTCGTAAAGATAAAGGCTGACATCACCGCCGTCCAAGAAATGCGATGGACGGAACAAGGGCAGATGCGAGTAGGTGCTTGTGGCATTTACTACAGTGGCCATATAAAGGAGCGCAAGTTTGGTGTGGGACTCATGGTGGGAGAGAGACTCCGTCGCCGAGTACTATCATTTACTCTGGTGAATGAACGTCTAGCAACAATCCGCACCAATGCGAGGTTCTTCAACATATCGCTGATTTGCGCCCAAGCCCCGACGGAAGAGACGGACGATGTGACCAAAGATGCCTCTTATGAGTGCTTGGTGAGCACTTGTGAGAGATGTCCCCGCCACGATGTCAAATGGCGACTTTAACGCCAGGGTGGGCAAAGAAGGTATCTTTGGCACTACGGTCGGTAAATTCAGCATCCACGACGAAACATCCCCAAATGGGTTGAGGTTGATCGACTTCGCCGGGGCCCGAAATATGGTTATCTGTAGTACTAGATTCCAGCATAAGAAGATTCATCAAGCTACCTGGCTGTCTCCGGATCGAAAAACCACCAACCAGATCGATCATGTTGTGATAGACGGAAGACACAACTCCAGTGTTTTAGATGTGCGTGCGCTCAGAGGTCCTAACAACGACTCAGACCACTATATTTTTGCAGCCAAAATTCGCACCCGCCTCTGTGCAGCAAAAAACGCACGCCAACAAACACAAGGAAGGTTCGACGTCGAGAAGTTGCAATAACAACAGACAGCCGAACGTTTTTCTACTTGGCTTGCACTCCTGCTCTCTGACAGCACTCGTTAACAACTCGGTATAAGAGTTGAAGAGGGAAGCGAGACCCCTTTGCAGACAGAAAAAGAAAGAGGCCGAAATGCGTGAGTACGAAGAGCTTGATAAGCTGGCCGACAGGGGTAATGCTCGAAAATTCTAAAAAAAAATGCGGCGGCTTACAGAAGGTTTCAAGACCGGAGCGTACTCTTGTAGAACCCCCAAAGGTGATCTAGTCACCGATGCCCAGAGCATACTTAAATTATGGAGGGAACACTTCTCCAACCAGCTTAACCACAGTGAACGCACAACACCAGGAGAAGGCGAACCTGATTCCCCAATCGATGACGATGGAGCAGACGTTCCATTGCCCGGCCATGAAGATAATCGAATAGCAATTACTCGCCTTAAGAACAACAAAGCGGCGGGGCTGATGGACTGCCGGCCGAGCTATTCAAACACGGCAGCGAAGAACTGATAAGGAGCATGCATCAGCTCTTTTGTAAAATATGGTCGGACGAAAGTATGCTCAACGATTGGAATTTAAGTGTGCTATGCCCAATCCATAAAAAAGGAGACCCCACAATCTGCGCCAACTACCGTGGGATAAGCCTCCTCAACATCGCATATAAGGTTCTGTCGAGCGTATTGTGTGAAAGATTAAAGCCCACCGTCAACAAATGGCAAATCAACAACCGACCAGATATTCACCAAATCTTGGAAAAGACCCGTGAAAGGAGAATCGACACACACCACCTATTCGTCGATTTCAAAGCTGCTTTCGACAGCACGAAAAGGAGTTGCCTTTATGCCGCGATGTCTGAATTTGGTATCCCCGCAAAACTAATACGGCTGTGTAAATTGACGTTGAGCAACACGAAAAGCTCCGTCAGGATCGGGAAGGACCTCTCCGACCGTGCGACTTTCTATTGTGCGACTTTTTTAACCTGTTCCTGGAGAAAATAGTTCGAGCTGCAGAACTTAATCGAGCAGGTACAATCTTTTATAAGAGTGTACAGCTGCTGGCGTATGCCGATGATATTGATATCATCGGGCTCAACACCCGCGCCTTTAGTTCTGCTTTCTCCAGACTGAACAAGAAAGCAACACAAATGGGTCTGGCAGTGAACGAGTGCAAGACGAAATATCTGCTGTCATCGAACAAACAGTCCTCGCACTCGCGACTTGGCTCTCACGTCACTGTTGACAGTCATAACTTTGAAGTTGTAGATAATTTTGTCTATTTAAGAACCAGTATTAACACCACCAACAATGTCAGCCTGGAAATCCAACGCAGGATTACTTTTGCCAACAGGTGCTACTTCGGACTGAGTATGCAATTGAAAAGTAAAGTCCTCTCTCTATGAACAAAAACCAAACTCTATAAGTCGCTCATAATTCCCGTCCTGCTATATGGTGCAGAGGCTTGGACGATGTCAACAACGGATGAGTCGACGTTGCGAGTTTTCGAGAGAAAACTTCTGCGAAAGATGTATGGTCCTTCGCGCGATGGCCACGGCGAATATCGCATTCAATGGAACGATGAGCTGTACGAGATATACGAAGACATTGACATACTATAGTTCAGCGAATTAAAAGACAGCGGCTACGCTGGCTAGGTCATGTTGTCCGGATGGACGAAAACACTCCAGCTCTGAAAGTATTCGACGCAGTACCCGCCGGTGGGAGCAGAGGAAGACCTCCACTCTGTTGGAACTACCAAGTGGAGAAGGACCTGGTATTCCAAGCGAAGAATACCCGATTGGCGCCACGTAGCGAAAAGCATTACGACTGGCGCGCAGTTGTTAACTCGGCTATAATCGCGTAGGCGGTGTCTACGCCAATTAAGAAGAAGAAGAGTACTAATTTTAAATAAGTTGACGCGCTTCGGCGTTAGCGCGCCGCTCAAAAAATATATAGTAAAATAAGAATAAAAATATTCTCAAATAAATGAAAATTTTTATTTCAAAATGGTAAGAATTTAAAACTTCTTCATTGGGTTTAATGATGACTGGAAAATTATATTTTATTGCTAAAAAGTTGATAATTGATGTATATATGATATATGCAATAAACGTGAAAAGAAGGCACATTCAATATATTCATGAAGCCATTCGTAATCTGAACATTTGAAAACATCAAATTTTGTTAATATCATTTTGTGTGTACTTCGTTCCGAATAACTAACTAACTTGTGATAATCAGTTCAAATACTAAACTCACTCAATTTTGTCAGAGCAATTGGAGAGCCCATTTCCATTCTCTTGATGTCTGCAATATTTACGTTAACCCCTATAATTTCTATAATTTTTTAAGCAGCACTCATACACGAAGTGACATCAGTAAATTTCAAAAGATATAGCGGATGAAAACATCATTCATGAAAGTTGCTGGAATATCGCCATCGTTTTTTCTAACACAATTCGGCAAATCTAGGAATGGTTAGATTCTTGAAAATCTTTAAAATATGGGTATTTGTAATGTACGAAAAATTGTTGGGTTCCAACATGAGCTTAATCTGCGCCAGCTCCTCTCGGACGTTTCTATTTGAGTGTTACAAACATCCTGGGAAACTTATTATACTCTGTTCAGGGTTTAAAGATACGCTGAATCGCCATTACCATTTATGTACATTGAGCCTCTTTGTCATTTGCATCAGTTAAAACAAAGCCAGCTACATTGCTGTTTCTAATTTTTACAAAAAAAGAAAGCGTTGTTAATTAGTTGCACGACCTATTTTTGACTTTGAAATAATAAAATGCCTTTATTTTATAAAAGCTCTTTTAAAACAAAAAAAATAGCTAATTTACAATAACTAAATATGCACGATTTATGTTTAATACATATAATTCAATTTTTTTTCGGAAATGAAAATATCAACCAATCTGAATTTTTCCTATCAACGTTGTTAATTAGTTGCACGCATCTGTATGTCCTTGAATCTGCAATCGATATACAACGGTTGAACCGATTTGGCTGAAAAATTGGCGGAGAGGTAGCTTGGAACCAGGGTAAGGACAAAGGATACTTAATTATATTTCAAATAATAAGCATTTGTTCAAATTTCATGTTTGTAGGAATTGTTTGAATATATGAGTCCAATTTTAAACAGATTCTTCCTAAAAAATAATACAATTGCTAAGTATTTGGAATAGTAGAAAAGAACTGGCTCAGTAATCAGTCGTTGAGTATGCATCCCAAAAGACTGATGTCATAACCTTTCCAGCCGACTTTTTCGTCTTTCCACGCCTAAGAACCGATTCATCATGTGGAGTCCACTAGAATGACTGTCGATTGGACTTCAGTGGGAAAGGATGGAGCTATGCTTCTATTGGCACACACCGACACAAAAATTCGGGTTTATTACGATTAAAGAGCACTCTAACGCTTCTCAGAATCAATTATTCGTTGTTTTTGTTGAATTATGAACTTACGAGGCACCCACTTTGCACAGAGCTTTCGCCTTTTAAGCTTAGCAAATATATTTTCATCGGTGGATTTCAAATTCAACAGTATTTTCTCCAAAAAGAAATGCTTTATTAACACAAGAAATGTTTTATAATCAATTTTTTTTGTAAACTAACACAAGTTGCTTCACAAAAATGCTATATCTCATTAACTAATAACGGGTGGGCCATCTAAAGTTTTAAATTTGAATTATCTATATTTCGACATTGGAAACGTCAAATGCCATTCGGAAAGTATCAGATATTCAGTAAAAAGTCTAAAATTTACGAAATGGGTCGCCATTCACTATTCTACAGTTCGCAGATTGGGCAGAAGATCGTTTGACCGAGGATGGTAAATTTTACCGAAAAATTATCTTTTCGAACGAAGCTCATTTCCACCTCGATGGTTACGTTAATAAGCAGAATTGTCATATTTGGGGTACAGAAAACCCACACGTAATCGTCGAGAAGCCAATGCACCCAGCACAAATCACTGCATGGTGCGGATTTTGGTCTGGCGGAATCATCGGCCCATTTTTCTCCGAAAATGAAGAAGGAACCGTAACCATCAATGCTGAGCGCTATCGGGCAATGTTAACCGAATTTTTCTTTCAGTAAATTGAAGACGAAGACTTGGACAACATTTTGTTCCATCAGGAACAGTTGTGCCATACAGCAAACGCTACACCCTATCTTCGAAAATCGCATAATCAGCAAAAGAGGTGATGTGAATTGGCCTCTCAGAAGCTGCGATTTAACTCCGTTGGACTATTTTCTGTGGGGAGCTGTTAAAGATAAATGTTACGCCAACCATCCAGAAACAATTCAAGATCTAAGGTACCAGATTCAAGCTGCAGTAGCTGCCATAAGGCCTGAAACCATCGAGAAAGTACTCTAAAATTGGGTGACCTTTTTTTAACCTTTTAAATAAATGTTAGACCTTTGAAAAATATCAAGCAGTTTTTTTTATTGACTTTTTAAATTTAAAATTTTATATGGCCCACCCTGTAGTTATAATCCAACTAATAGAAATCAATACTGCCACAGTGAAGCGTTCTAGTTTAAAATAATACAAAATAGAAAAAAATATTGTATTTGTCGAACCTGTGCACTAACATGTGTTTTTTTACACTAAAAGGTATTGTACAATCAAATACAGATTTTGAATTGCAACCAATTCTGATTTTAATTGATGTCTAAGAATATAATCGGAGTTTCGTCTTTTCGAACATACGCATATTCGAATAAGCATTGACTTTTTTATTCTAAGCATCTATGTTTTAATTTCTTATGCTATGCAATAGTTGGATAAATAATTGTCGTACCAACTACATATTGCTAATAATAGCTTGTATTTTTTGATGGTTTGACAGGTCAGCTTTCAGTTCTACAAAAAAAATTGGACCGGCAAGATATATATACTATTTCAGTCGCATGGTCCCATTGCCTGGTGTTTTTTTATTTTTTACCCAGCGGTGTTACCCGAAATTATTTACGTTTTCAGAATCAAAATAAATTAAATTTGAGCACCGGAAAGATCAATTTGGAGAGTTGATTGGCGTTTTAAGGTACGTGTGTGGGTATTTTTGGTATTCTGGGTATCAATACCGTTTCTCCTTCGGCCCCTTCATTTTGTGGGATAGTGTTTAGTTCTATCAGTAATTTCATCTATATTTTAAAGCGAAGGCCCTTTAAGATTCTATTTATTTTAAAAAAGTCACATTGGCGCAAGTCTGTCGAATATGGAGGCATGGATCAAGAATTCGCGAACAAGCAACGAAGGTCGAAGCTCATAAGGGGCCATCCATAAATTACGTCACACCTTGAAGGGGGGGGAGGGTATCATTCAGAAAAGACATTGTGTGACAAGGAGCAGGGGGGGGTCAAAAGCTTTGTGACATCACATTTCAAAATTTGTGATGTACAAACGTGAAATTTATAGGTAAACAAAAAATATTAAACATTTATAAACACACTCTTTGTTTTTAATACTTAAGTTGTAACGAAGCTTTTTACTGCCCCTGCTTCTTACAAGTATAACTTGCTGAGGTATACTCGTCGTGTCCAGGATTCGTTGCAATAAATTTGTAAACATTGGGGTTCTTCTGTGAATCGTATTTTATTATAATCTTCATCAAAGTTACAAAATTGTCTCCCGCGTTATAGTTTCAGCTTTTTAACATTTTAAATATTTTCATTTAGATGCAATTTATATAGCTACAAATGCCCCACGCATGGTACCTCTCAGTCGGGAACTTACTGGTGTACTATTAAGTAATGATGATTTTGGGTCACATCTTGATTCAAGTAATCGAACTACTGACTTAGATCTAGAAAAACGAAACTTCGAAAGTGCGGGCAATGTGTTGGCTGACCTTTGGGGCAAGTTAGTCATTGATAATTTTCCAGTCGTTGTTGAATGTGTTGCACCAACTGTCACTGGACTAGATATTGAACAGGCTATGATGTTGAAAAATAATGCTACTTGGTAAGTACGTGAGTCACAATATTTTTTAGAAATAGTTAAATGTGAAACTATTGCATGCTGCGGTGTAAGACGTTGTAATCGTTGGAAATTATTAAAAGAAGGATTTTTACCACCACCTGTGTTAATTAAACAGACATCATAAGGTTATGGAGTCACAGGGAATGATGACACCGCTAAGTTTGCTCCATTATTACTACAGATATTATTAAATCTCCAAGCATCATCCCATCTGAAACAAGTTCCATATGATAGTTATTGCCCTAGTGTCGAGTCATACTTATTTAAAAGATCGTGCAGCATATGTGGCCTATATTTTTCTACATATTAAGCCACCAATCAACACAAACAATCACATAAAAAACAAGAGCTGTTATCTATCGCGAAAATTCGTCCTCAAAGAATTGCGGCTAGATGTGCCCGAGAGATTCTATGTTTAATGAATGATGGCGATGCTTTATGGATGGAAGAAGACGATGTTGATACGAAAAATGTTCCTGTCCTCCGAATTCAGAACGAAAATGAAGTGCCTGACTTACCAGCAATAAATGATATAAAGGAGTGTGTCAAAATTCCATGGACACAACATGATTAAGTTTTGTATTTTTAATTAGCATAATTAAGTATCTATTATTTCTTGACTAGTCATTCGTTATGTCTGTACTTTAATATTTAACGAAATGTTGATTTTATTAAAGATTATTCAATAAATATAAGATTAAATAGAATAACCTTTTTTTTGATAAATCCATAAAATTGGAAAATGTGTGACGTCACGAAAGGGGAGGCTAAATCAAAATGTGACAACTTGTGACAAGGAGGGGGGGAGGTGTTAAAAAGTCCTTAAATTCATGTGACGTAATTTATGGATGGACCCTAAGCACGTCTAACCTTATTCTATGTTCCGGCCAAAAATTATTCACTAATCCAGGCTGTCCTCACTGTCGTTGGTTTAAAATATTTTCCATTTTATGAGAATACTGGACAAGTGAATTCAGATGCATTGCGTTCTAATTAATTTGTTTTTGTTTACATTTTTTACTTTTTGTAGGGTCTTAGTCAGCTGTGACATGTGTATCAAAATATAATATACATATGTATGTAATAAAAAAATTTTAAGAAGTGTGAAGAACGAAATTTTAAATTTCCTGTTATTTTCTGAACAGATATGTATTTAGTACATATACATACCTAATTTATACCAAATTTTGATATCGTATCTAACATATTGAGCGATATATGCACATATTACGCGATAGGTGGGTCCGAGCGACTGCCATGTAAGTCAAATTCGAGTAAGTCGGGTTCAACTTTGCATATAAGGACATATAAAGTATGTTACGCAAAAGTTCCGCGTAGCACTTTTACTACCCGTTTTGTAGTAGAAATAAGTTCTTAATTAGGCCATATTTTTTCTAAAATTTGTAACCCCATTTCAATTGAATTGAGCCCTTCTGTTAAGAGGTTATATACAGTTAGAATTTTTAATAAATCGATTCATTTTCTTAATGTACATGTATTTAAGACTACACACAGAAGTTACACTCAAATTCGAAAACTTGTTTCAGAGTGTGTGGAAGTGCATTCCAGAGTGTGTGGAAGTGTATTCTTATATTCAGTTGACAGTCTAAATGCAATGATTATCTTTACTTGTTGGGCTTAAATCTGTAAAACGTACCGCCCACGTAAAATAATTCTACGCGGAACACCTTCAAACTCTGAGAGGCCGGAGCAAGAGAGCCGATATACTTACATGACAATCAAAATAGAAACGCGGCGTATAGCCGAGTTAACAACACCGCGTCAGTGGTTCCTCCTTTTCGCTGTTTGGGGCCAACTGGAGATTGCAAGTGTAGCCAGGTCCTTCCCGCATCGTCCAATACTCTCAAAGCTGGAGTGTTTTCATTAATTTGGATGGCATGACCTAGCCAGAGTAGCCGCTTCTCTTAATTCGCCGAACCATGCCCATTTGAAGTTTATCGTTTGGGCAATTGGCAATAGTTATTTTGCGTAAGATTTTGAGGCTGACGTTGTTGTTAGTGTTAATGTTGGATCCAAGACACACGAAATTATCTACAACTTCGAAGTTATAACTGTCAATAGCTACGAGGGAGACATGTCACGAGTGCGACGACTATTTGTTTGCCTACACTGAATAAGGCAAAAGTAACGGCGCTGTTGTTATGGCAAATGATATCGTTGTCATCAGTAGTTCAATAGGAAATCGCCTTGTCTGAAACCTTGTTTGGTATCCAACGGCTCAACGTCAGTTGACGCAGCCGTATTAGTTTTGCGGGGATACTAAATTCGGACATCGCGGAATAAAGCAGTTGTGCTATCAACGGCAGCATTAAAATCGACAAAGCGGTGGTATGTGTCCATCCTCGTTCACGGGTTCTTTACAAGATTTGACGCATGCTGAATCTGATCACTTGTTGATTTCTTTTAATTAGCCTAAAGTCATACTGATAAGGTCCAAGCAGATTTTTGATGGTGGGCTTTTATTTTACACACAGTAAGCTTATCCCACAATTGTTGACGCAGATTGGAAGATCTTCCTTTTCGGGGATTGAGCAGATCACACTTAGATTCCAATCGTCAGGCATGCTTTTGTCTGACCATATCCTACAAAAAAGCTGATGTATGCTCCTTATTTCTTCTTCGCCGCTGCAATCGAATAGCTTGGCCGGAAATCCATCGGCTTCCGCCGAAAGAGTATTCTCCGGCCTTGAAACCTTATGTTAGTTGCAGCATCTTTTCGTAAATGTGTCTCGCTTCCCTCTTCAACTATCGGTGTCTATTCCATATCGCAATTGTTGTAGTCGATTGTAACGATGCGAGGTAGGCAGTCTGTTTTCTTTCCACTGCGACACGGCACTCCTCACCTTTTCCGAAAAGCAATGAATTCGTTTGCCGCTGTGTGTATGGAGCTTGAAATGTCGTCCGATAGTTCATAGTGCTGATGAGTGATCTCAGAAGACAGGAGTGCAAGTCGAGTAGAAAATCACGCGGATGTCTATTGTGATTACAGCCTCTCGAGGTCGAACGTTCCTTTTTGTTTGTAGGTGTGCGGTTTTGCCTGCAACAAAATAGTGGTCCGAGTCAATGCTAAGATATTGGAGCGTCCACACGCCTAAAGCACTGGAGACGTTTATTCCGTCTATCACAACACGATTGATCTGGTTTGTAAATTTTCGATTCGTAGGCAGCCAGGTAGCTTCGAAGAATTTCGTATGATTGAATCTAATACCACATATAACAATATTGTGGGCCCCGGTGAAGTTAATCAGCCTTAATACAAGTCGGGATGTTTCATCATGAAGGCTGAATTAGCGGGGCTGTGAAAAAGGGGGTAGCTCTCATAGGTGCGCTTCAAGCGCTTTTAGAGTTTATCTTTAGTCACATCATCATTCTCTTCCGTCGGGGCGTGGGGGCAAAACAGCGATATGTTGAAGAGCTTCGCTTGTGGCTAGACGTTCATCCACTGCCGTGAACCAGAACTCAGCAGTGCTTCATTATATGACCATTGTAGTAAATGCCACAAGGACCTACTCGTATCAGTCCTTGCTCCGTCTATGGCACTTCTTGGATGGCGGTGATGTCAGCATTTACTGCTACGAGGACATCAACCAGCTGGGTACCGGCAACTTTCCAATTAAGGGACCGTAGTCCTAAATGCAATTGCCGTGGTCATCAATAAAAGAGGGTTCTTTCTTCCGAGGCTATTGTCTTTCTCTTCATTGGTAAGGTTTTTTACGTGGTGGGTCACAAAACCAGGGCACAACCCTGGGGAGGAGATGTTTCGGCTTTTCGCTTTTGCTCGCTTTCAAACTGATTTTTTTGGCTACCCAGAGCTGAGGTGCTTCAGCCATATTAATACGAATCGTTTTTAGCCACTCCCATGAAATAGCGCTTAGAGAACTTTCCTCACTTGCGTGAACACAACTTCAACTTCCAGTCGGGTTATTACTGTACAATATAACAGCAACCGGAAGTTTGAAAGCCTTTGATTGGATATATGGGGCTAGGATTAGTATATGTATTAAGATGCTTCATTTGTTCCAATATGAATTCGGGAATTTAAATCTTTATATCTATTATTCACATGGGACTAGAAAAAGTATTAATCCGAATTTATACATCTTTAACACTACAATACACTATATCAGCAAAAGACTCTCTTAACTTCAAAAGTATTTCTTACATATTGTCCGCTATTTTTCGCAAAAAAGAGAGCAACTAAGGTTCACATATTCTTTATCCGGGGTCTTGAAAAGCTATGATCCGATTATGACCAAATCTTGACTTGAGATAACATATCGTAATGGCATAAATTGTGCAAAAATATATCCAAATATATAGTGAGTGACTTATTTAGTTTGGTTTTTGTTCGTCGAGTGAGGACTTTACTTCTCAATTGCCTACTCAGTCCGAAGTAGTATTGTTCGAGGTTGACCTTGTTGTTAGTGTTAATACTGGTTCTAAGGTAGACGAAAATATCTACGACTTCGCAGTTATGACCGTCAGCAGTGACGTGGGAGAAAAGGATTCTTAAATAAACATTCCAACAATGGAGAGAATAAATAATTTTTCGGCGAAAAATTAACAAACTGCATATTCTATATGTTTGAAATGGCTTTCAACGGGGCTGGAATGTTGGGTCACCGACTGAGAATTACTGTATTCTTCGCCCATTTGTTCTTACATATTATTTTTTATTTGTATTTCTTGTTCTCTATTTAATTGCCTAAAATATTCAAGCTTTGGAGCGTTTGAAGTCATTTACCTCAATGTAGTTAATAATAACGTTTGCATTGAGTACATGCATAATTGTTTGCTTATATGTACTTATTTTTCATGTTTATGCTACCGGTGGGTTTCGCTCGCGCAAAAATGCTTATTAGTGCACATTAGCTAATCTCATTTAACATGTACTAAGCATAATATTTAAGCAGACCATTAGATTTTTGCATTTTCAGTTTTTACATTTCTCGTTTTCTTTGTAACTACCTTATATACGAAGGAGCAATAACATTAGGTTGGAATTGGATCATTCTGCTCTAAATACTAATGTACATCTATACTAATATTATAAAGAGGAAAGATTTGTACCTATGTTTGTATGTTTGTAATGAATAGGCTCAAAAAGTACTGGGCCGATTTAAAAAGTTCTTTCACCAATAGAATGCTACATTCTTCCAATTTGACATAGGCTACATTTCATTTTGAAAAAAATTAGGGATCCTTGGTAAAATTTGAACAATGTAACCGAAGGAGTAGAAAAATGAGTCTTAAAATGTCTTTCGTCGAATATGCTGCCGAAACTATGTATTATCGATAGAACAAAATAATGGACAACAATATTGAAGAACATCATAATGTCTACAAAAAACTCCGCGGTAGCATATGTCCAACTATTGTAGTTATGTCAGTACAACAACTTTTTTCATTTTAATCTATATCTATACTAATATTATAAAGAGGAAAGATTTGTACCTATTTTTGTATGTTTGTATGTTTGTAATGAATAGGCTCAAAAAGTACTAAGCCGATTTAAAAAGTTCTTTCACCAATAGAATGCTACATTCTTCCAATTTGACATAGGCTACACGAAATTTAAGCCATGCTATTTATGTGTTTATATTAATCCTTATTCATATAAATTATTTTATGGTCAAGACCATTTAACTACCTATAAATAGTTTTTAAATTATTTAAATTGGACTTTCCATTCAAAAGATATTACAAATTAAAAAATTTAAACAGTAAACACTACCGCCATAGCGTCGTGGCCGTTGTTTGCGATGCAGTCTGAAAAGCGCGCCGGGCCAGAGAATGTAAAGTATAGAGAAGGTGCAAATTGAATTCTGTATGATGTTCGATTTGGCGGCTAATAGAGCCGATAGAATCAAAGTAAGTAATTCGCCGTTGTCGCTGCTATTTAGCAGAATTGAGCACGTGCAGTGGCAAAAATATACATATGTAAAAGGACTTAATTCATGCCAGAATAAATAAAGAGAAATGCTTTGAAGAAAAATATACAAAGCATTCTCTAAGTCACATATGCGTGATTATTTTGTATTATATGAACCATTGTTTTCTGGAAAATGGTAAGAGTTTTAATTATTTTTACAAAATCGGGAAAAATTAGGAAACGTTAGTTTCATTTTATTTTTCTTTAATTTAATTTTTTAATTTTAAAAGAAATTAATATTTCAAATAAATTAATATTTCAAATAAATTATATTTATTTCGACTATTAAAAAGTGAAGAAGAAAATTGATGACCTTCATGAAATATGCATATTCGCATTATTTCGTTATCATTTCCATATTTGTACCAATAGAATTTCTATGACACATGCATATTATATTATTTCTTTGGCACATTTGCCTGTTAGTTTTCGAAAGCAAATGCGAGCCATCTACATACGAGGTGTGTTCAAAAAATATCGCGAATTTTGTGTTTTTTCAAAAATTATTTATTTATTCATGAATATCTATTTTGTTCCCTTCAAAGTAATCCCCATGAGATATTATACACTTGTGCCAACGGTGTTTTCAATCTTCGAAGCACTTTAAAAAATCATTTTTTTTATCTTCTTCAGCTCCTCCTTCGATGCCGTCTTTATCTCGTCAAGAGAAGCGTAACGTCGTCCTTTCATGGGCCTCTTCAGTTTAGGGAACAAGAAAAAGTCACAGGGGGCCAGATCTGGGGAATACGGTGGCTGCGGCATCATTAGTGTGTTGTTTTTGGCCAAAATGTCGCGCACAAGCAGCGATGTGTGAGCAGGGGCGTTATCGTGGTACAAAAGCTAATTTTTGTTCTTCCACAAATCCGGGCGTTTCTGGCGGATTGCTTCGCGAAAATTGCGAATAACTTGCAGGTAATATTCCTTATTGACCGTTCTTCCCTGTGGCAAGAACTCATGATGCACCACGCCCCTGCAATCGAAGAAAACTGTCAGTTACGATTCGCGATACTTTTTGAACACACCTTGTACATATGTATGTACATACATTCATAATAACAAGTGTCGCACGCTTCTTTCGCATCTCCGTTGTCACGGTCAACCAATGGCCGAAACTTGCGGTTTGTCAAAGAGTCAAGTGCTGAACACGTTGAGCACGACAGACTGCAAGCGACATCTGTCAAATATTAAAATACAAACGTTCTTAGGGACACAGGTATTGAGGCAGCTGCACATCTGGTGGTCTATTCTTCCTGGACTCTTCTAGATGGCGGTCGTACTGCACATTCTGCGCTTAAGTTGACACTTAATTTAAACACAATTGATACTCCAACATGCAATATTTCCCGATCCAGCGCAATGGGAAAATTGTTGATGCAATGCAAGCTCATTGTTTGGGATGAGTGCACAATGGCACATAAGAAATCACTTGAAGCACTTAACTTCACACTGAAGGATCTTCGGCGAAATAACAACATCTTTGGCGGGTTGATGATATTGTTGGCAGGCGATTTCAGGCAGACGTTGCCAGTAATTCCCCGTGGAACGCCTACAGATGAATTGAATGCTTGCCTGAAAGCACACCTTTATGGAATAACGTAAAAACATTATCGCTAACCACTAATATGAGAGTTCATCTTCAAAATGATCAAAGTTCTGCACGATTTTCCAAACAATTGTTAGCTGTTGGAAATGGAAAAGTCCCAGTTGATGCGACATCTGGATTAATTACTCTTACCAACGACTTTGTAGACTCTCAATTAGGTCTCATTGAAAATGTTTTCCCAAACTTTAGTGAGAATTATAAGAATAATGCTTGGTCAACGAGCAATTCTTGCCGCAAAGAATAATGATGTACACGCACTGAATTTCACCATTCAATCAAAAATTGCTGGCGATTTGGTGGTATACAAATCCGTTGATCCCATAACAAATCCCGATGATGTAGTAAATTACCCAACGGAGTTTTTGAACTCTCTGGAGTTACCAGGATTTCCACCACATATCTTGCAATTCAAAGTTGGTACTGTTATTATAATATTGCGTAATTTGAATCCATCGCGACTTTGCAACGTTATTCGACTTTCGGTAAAAAGACTTATGCCGAATTTGATTGAGGCAACCATTATTAACGGAAAGTACGCAGGTGAAAATGTATGTATTCCTCGAATACCAATGATTCCGACTGATCTTCCGTTTGACTTCAAACGATTGCAATTTCCAGTTCGCCTTGCGTTCGCAATGACAATTAACAAGTCGCAAGGTCAATCGCTTAGTGTATGCGGGATAAATTTAGAAAATCATTGTTTTTCACAAGGGCAGTTATATGTTGGGTGTTCACGAGTTGGGAAACCATCCGCGTTAATTGTGTTAACGTCAGACTGAAAAAGGTTTAATTTTCATTTACTTAGAGAAGTTCAACTAAATAACACTAACTATTCGAAATGAATTCATCACTGTTGTGAAATTTATATCGTCACCTGATATGCAAAATAACGTATCATCAAAAAAATCGAAATTGAGTGTCTTATTGATTATGTTTCACTACTCCAAATTATATACATAATATTACATATGTTCAAAATTTTCTGGTTCTGCGGTCATATATAAACCAGTCTTAACCAATATTAATATTTTGTTTCACTCATGTTCGATTTTATTTCGTGTTTCATTCATGCCACTGTAAATTTCTGAAAATGTTGTTACGTTATTTTGCATTTCAGGTGACGATATACATACATATGTATATAAAAATCAATGCCACTTTCTTTGTAATTTCATCACTCATAAACGGCTGAACCGATTTGGCTGATTTTTTTTTGTTGTATTTGTTATTATCAGGAGAAGGTTTTTATGTAAGAAAAAATTACGAAAGTTGCCGGAAACCCCTTAAAAACAGCCCTTTTCTTTTTCCCATACAAACGTTTTATTTTGTATATACATACATACACACATATGTACATATGTAAGTAAAAATGATTGTTTGTTTGTTAGTAACGCTAACGCTCGAGAACGGCGGAACCAATCTTCATGAAATCAGAAGTTGTTCGCTGTGGATCTGGAAAGGGTGAGATAAAAAAAAAACCATATACTTTTCATAAGGAAAAGTCGAAAAATTGGAAATTTCCAAAAAGTGACTTTTCATACAATTCTTTTTTGTTTTGTTTTTCAATATTTTGATTTGTAAATTATTTGAATCGTTCAATTCCGGTCGCTTACTTTTTTATTCCGGAAAAATTATTGAAGTGTGTTACGAAGCAACGAAGACATCGCGCTAATATCGGTCGGCGTTCTTTTTCCATCAACGTATAGCAGCCCAAGACACAAGAACTACATGAGACTTCCAGGATGCGATGACATATGTGTGGAATTATGGATCGCTGTCAATCAGCAAGCGATCATCATGATAATACAGCAAGACTTTTCAAACAACAGCTACGATGTTTGATGAACTTTATCTTGAAGCAACGTATGTACATATATACAAGTATGGTGCAGTCAGATGCTGGATGTACTCTGTTGAGTTGCAAAAAAGAGGTTTGCCCCACGCAAACATTCTTCTGTGAATGGTGGATGGTGGTTACACCAGATCAAATTGATGATATCATTTCTGCGGAAATTCCTCATGCAGCGAAAGATCCATTATTCTACGAAGCGATGAAAACCAATATGGTATATGGACCTTGCGGACACCACAATCCCACTTACAATAAATGCACGAAACACTATCCACGTGCTTTTCTTTTGGAAACGCAAACTGGAAATGATGGATATCCACTCCATCGTCGTAGCTCATCAGACGACAATGGCAGGACATTTACCATTCAACTTAGAGTAGTGAATATCGAAGTCGACAACATATGGATCGTACCATATTCGCCACTAATTCACATTCAAAACTTATGCCAATGTTTGATATTGTAGTTTGGTGAAATCGACTTTTCCGACTGTTGTACGTTTCGCAGTTCATTTGGAGAATGGCTAAAGAGTGTTTTTCAAAATAGAGAATACAGTACAGCCAGCGGAAACACTTCCAACAACAAAATTTTGATTGACGAGTTTTTTCTCAACTTGCGTCAGTGATTCGTTTGTGAGAACATTGCTTTATTTGGAAATACCTTGATATTATGCATGGAATACATCGCTGAAGAAACAGGTACGCAGAAAGCAAGGCCAACCAATAGATTGACATCCAGGTGTGTTCTCAACTCATTCCTTAGGACGATTTTACATAATCCACCCGAAAAACGACGATTGCTAATACCTTCGGTTCAATTTCATTTGAGTCAATGCGCACTGCGAATGGTAGAGTGTGTGTAACCTTTTGAGAAGCACGCAAGCAATTACAATTGCTGGAACATGATAATAAATGTAATCAAACGATGGACGATTCGATAGCTACTTCGCATGCCACTGAAGTTCGCACACTTTTCGCGATGGTCATTTGCCGAAGACATTTTACATCATATTCGATAAGAATTGGAAATAGGCAAATTTCGGTTCCAGTGGTTTGATATTAATTTTACCTGTCTTTTGTCAATTAACTTCAACGAAATATGAACTCATCACGAATGTTTATGCCAAATTTGCCAAATTATCGTAAATACGATAACATGAGTGCGTGCCAGTTATACTTGGCGTGTTCCCGAGTTGGAAAACCATCTTCTCTGTACATTTACGCTCCGGAATAGAAACCAAAAAATGTTGTTTATCAAACAGCGTTAAATTGAAAAAAATTTAGAAAAATCGAAAATGAAAGATTTTTAACACAACGTAAATTCAACTTTCTTTTCATTTCAAAACACATAATTTCACGAAGGACAACGCATGCGTTGTCACGGCATCAAGCGTGAATGGCTGAACCGATTTGGCTGATTTTTTTTTGTAGTTTTCTAATACTCTGTACAAGGTTCTTATGGAAAAAAGTATTATGAAAATCTCTCAGAAAGATTGAAAAATATACATTTTATTTTGCTAAAGGACGAGAACGGCGAAAGCAATCTTCATGAAATTTTCAGAAGTTGTTCGCTGTGGATCTGGAAAGGTTCAGAAAAAGAAAGAACTTGAATAAGAAAAAGTCGAAAAATTGGAAATTTTCAAAAATTGACTTTTTTCATACAATTCATTATTCTTTTGTTTTTCAATATTTTGATTTGTATTTGTGGAATTATGGATCGGGGTCAATCAGCAAGCGATCGTCACGTTGTCACAGCACG